>NC_069128.1:15416429-15543929 GCF_026914265.1 Mya arenaria | reverse complement strand
CCTTTTTTGGTTAATAAAAACATCTGTAATAATGTGGTGAAACTTGTTTTGGAGTAAGAGTGCATCTTTAAGTAATAGCAGAACAAACAACCAGTTAATAGTATTTCGATGTAATTGTAAATGCACTTTTAGATGGCACATTACTGATATACCTTGGTTATCTAGACAATTAATGAAGTTTAAAAAAATGTATATTATTACGCGTCCTGGGAAGAAACCAGTTGAAAGGCATTGAGAAAGTTATCTTGGTGTGGCTCGAATCCACGACTTTTTGAGTGAGAGGCAGAGACGTATACCACTACACAACATCACACATGTAACTAAAACAAAAACAGTACTCACGTGGATCCCTAATGGTCGTGCTATTTTCTGTTGTAGATCAGTCTCAGTCATTTTAACCCTCTCTCTGAATTGTGTCTTGTTCTGGTACTGAGCACGTTCGGAAACGTACAATTCATTTGTAACGAGTTGTCCCGTTGTTATCGCATAAGTGGCCATATAAAATAACGACGTGTTTGGAGCGGTAGCGAAATCGCAATAAAATTCCAGCACATTTCGTCCGTCACGAAATGCAGTAGCTGTTTCCAGGACAATTTTAGTTTCAGTGATGTTTGGTGGTTCGTCGTTCACTAAGTAATAAATGTAGACAAGAGATGTTTTTCAAACATTATGCCCCCTGAGCGCCATGTTGTCAGGATTATTTGAACAATTGAATGAAATATGCATGGACCGAAATGGCAGCTGATTTATCATTGACATTGGATGCCTTTGAGGCAGTTTTAAGATTTTGACCATTCAAAGTGTGAGGATAGTAGGTACAGTTTTAATCATGTTCAGATGATGACTGATATTTTCAGATAAAAATGTTTCCTCTTCGCAGCAGGGAATAAGTAAGAGGGTCATAGGTACAGGCATTGTCAAGTTATCACACAGACCAGCTTTTTCGTTCAAAGTCACTGTGACCTTTAACCTAATGAACCCTAAAATCAAAAGGGGTCATCTACAGGTCAGGCCAAACTCCCAAGTCAAGTTCAAGGGCCATGGGTGCAGGTGTAATGTTGTAAACTGACCCCCATAGAATAATGTCCCCCGGTCATTATTTTATATAGAATGATGACCCCTTTCTATAAAATACTGACACCCCTTATAAAATAATGACCCCCCGATTTGATCTATAAAATATTGACCCCCCACCTAACCTATTATTACTAACATACTCTATATCAATTCAAGTCACTGTCGTGTTTCTATTGCTTATATTTGTTGTTGTTGTTACTGCTGCTGCTGCTGCTTCGTCTACAGCTGACACAACAGCAGTATAACTTAGAGGCCCCGCTAAGAAATAAGCGTACATCTATTGAAAATGAAATTTAAAATGGTTTTCATACAATTAGACCTTCGGTTAATTGTGTATGTTTTTTCGTATTCCATTTAGCAACGGACTTTTTTGTGCGACTGGTGAATATTTAAGAATTCTTATGCATGAACTGCTTATTCTTTTTGTGCCAAATGATTTCTAAAACCACTTTTCGAATGCACGTGAAAAGAGAAACAGAATGATAATTATAAGTTTGTTATTGATAGTTCCATTAGTGTCATTGTGTCGGACGTTTAAACGTAACAAAACGCACAAATTTTGGGATGCAAAAGCATCACCATACAAACTTTGGTGAGAGATTTGGTCTACGGAAATGATTCAAACCACTTGCCACTTACAGTGATTTTGCTTAAATATTTGGTTGGAGTTGCCGAGTGGTTAAGGTCGTTGACTCCTAATCCAGCGGCCCGGTACTACTCTAAGGTAAAAAGAATCGCGCATTTTAAAAAAACATTTAACGCCCATCATAGTGACATTTTATGAAATTCGATTGACAACACTGACTTATATCATTCTGTTTCCCTTGTCAAGAGCATCCGAATGTTGTTTTTGAAATTAATGCAGCGAAAAAAATAAGCAATTTTTACTCCAGATACTACATTTTTTCATTAATTGAACGAAACAGCACTTTGCTAAACAAAAAAGGAATATAAAAGATCTGATTCGTACAAAATGAAGGAGAGGTGTTCTTGTATATGAAGACCAAATATCAGGGCAATACGATGTCTTTACTTTTCGACCATTATTTTGTCGACCGATGTCAAAGAAGACTGGCAAGCCACCTTAATGCACTCTTTTCATCGAATTGCGGTAGCATAACAACGCATCTTAACAAGAGCTGTCACAGAGACAGCGCGCTCGACTTTTCCGCCGCTTTTCGGTGTATGGATTAAAACGTTTTGGCGAAACATGCATGGATCACTGTTAAATTAGATTTCAATCCAATGTGCTGAGAAATTTACATAAATTTAATTTGAAAATATTTGTGGTACGCAAACTTAAACATAAATTCTAAGTCGTAAAAGGGGCATAATTTTTTCAAAATGCGTGATAGAGTTACCTCCTACTGTGTACAGGTTGGGGGCATGATGGTGAACAAGCGTGCTAAGTTTCAAAGCCAGATGTCAATGGACTTTGGATATATTTGAGGTGGTACGCAAACTTTAACATAACTTCTATCAAGAAAAAGGGGCATAATTTTGTCAAAATGCTTGATAGAGTTATCTCCTCCTCTGTACAGGTTGGGGGCATGATGGTGAACACGCGTGCTAAGTTTCAAAGCCAGATGTCAATGGACTTTGAAAATATTTGAGGTTGTACGCAAACTTTAACATATATTCTAAGTCGAAAAAGGGGCATAATTTTGTTAAAATGCTTGATAAAGTTTCCTCCTCCTGTGCACAGGTTGGGGGCATGATGGTGAACAAGTGTGCAAAGTTTCAAAGCCATATGTCAATGGACTTTGAAAATATTTGAGGTGGTACGCAAACTTTAACGTAAATTCTATCTATATAAAGTTGCATACTTTTGTCAAAATGCTTGATAGAGTTATCTCCTCCTGTGTACAGGTTGGGGGCATGATGGTTAACAAGCGTGCTAGGTTTCAAAGCCAGATGTCAATGGACTTTGAAAATATTTGAGGTGGTATGGCCTAAAAAAAATAAATGTTTGGTTAGGGTTACATCCTTTTCAAAAATAGGTAGGGTAGGTAGGCTTTTTATTTTTATTTTTTATTTGGCTTTATATTAGAATATCATTTTTATCATTGGAGAATGGTGTTAAAGTTATCTTCTGTATAAGCATTTAAGGTTTAAACTACATATTGAAAAGCAATTATTTTTTTTTTTCCTTTTTTTTTTTTAAACTGACTATTAAAACGGTAGGGTCGGCGCCTATTCCGTAGGTAGGCTCGGGTAACCCGAACCAAATGTATTTTTTTTAGGCCTATGCAAACTTTAACGTAAATTCAAAGTAGAAAAAGGGGTATAATTTTGTTAAAATGCTTGGTAGAATTACCTCCTCCTGTGTACAGGTTGGGGGCATGATGGTGAACAAGTGTTTCAAAGCTATATGTCAATGGACTTTGAAAATATTTGAGGTGGTACAAAAACTCTTACAAAAACTTTAACATAAGTGGTTACGCCGACGCCGACGCTCGGGTGACTAGGTTAGCTCTCTTTATTCTTCGAATAGTCGAGCTAAAAACCAGCTTAACCGGCTGAGGCCGATGTTGTTGTTGTTATTTCCCAGTTTTATGACCCTCCTGCTTCTTTACGAGGACATTATGGTGTCGACATACCAGCTTTACATGGTGGAGGAGGACCCCAGGTGCCTCTCTGTGCAATTTTCAGGCTCGGGCGGGCACCTGGGTAGAACCACGGACGTTGCGCAGGCTAGCTGGCTAGCTTCCTCATATGAAAATTCTTGACCGTGAGCCTAGGTGGCGCAATGATAGCGCGTTTGCTTATTAAAGCGGATAAGTCTCACCAAAGGGATATTGTTTCGCCGTATCAAACCTTTACCAATAGAAGCAGATGACCTAATGGAATGGGGATACATAAAGGAATCCCTTTGCAACTTGAAACCACTGCAACGTTCAAGGTACACGGTAGAACATGCTTAGAACATAGATCACGAAACCCTTGCTTTAAATGTGCATGTCTTTTTGTTTAGCACATGTTTAAGATCTAAATATTGTTGTTACCTATAAAGGTATCATGCTTCAAGTATTTCAACAGGCTTAAGTTTTATTTTTCCAAGATTTTTCCAAGATTCGTTGAGATAGTACCTTTAACAGCCTCGTAACTTTGTGACATCGCATTATGTTACGCATACATGTATAATTATTAATTTACCTTCTGTACAATGTAGTGTAAGCATTCTGGAACTTGTAGTAACGGTGATTTTGTTCGAAATTTTAGAAGAAACATCATTTTGTTATTGCATCCTGCATGTTGCACTAATTTCGTAATAGCATGGGCTCGCGGGCTCATTACGAAACAATGCTATTGACGTTGAAATAGTCATTTTCTGGAGTGCAAGATTGTAAAGAAGGCAATTCATTCGTGGAAAAGCACAATGTTTTATGGCACCCCTGAAAGTGATGTCAAATACCCTTAAACTCCTTTATGTCACCTATATGTCACACATATATACCTCCAAAAATAGGCGAAACAGGTGTGGGGTAGCGCAGTGTTGTTAGAAATTATTTAAATTTCAGTATATTGTTGAAGCGACATCCTTCTTTGGATTTGGGGTACTTGTGTCACTTTTCAGGCGTTTTTAAGTAGAAAAAGTAAACAATTATATCAATATAAGGCATAAAATATGCAAATCGGTTGTGGGGAAGTCCCATGTTTTATGGTCTGTGACGCCCATGACAATAAGATGTTGTTAGAATTTAAGGGCCATAACTCCCGAACCGGTGGAGAAAATCCATTTTGTTCCATCTGCACAACTAGGCATCGGTAATAGTAATTCCTGAAAGTTTGCATCAATTCCGTCCAATAATGAATGAAGAGTTGCGGTCACAAAAAATGCTGCACGTAAGCACGCTTGGAAGCACGCACGCACGAGTGCCATTACCATATTCTCCTCCGATGCCGATCGGTGGGGATACTTCTGTTGTAAGTGTACCTTAGAAGGGTTAGGGTTAGGGTTTTGGTTAGGGTGTCGTTATTCTATAGGGGGTCACAATTTTATGTGAGTGTCAATTTTCTACGTGTGGGGGAGTCATAATATTATGACCCCCCGGTCATATTATGACCGGAGAGTCACTATTCTTTATAAAATAATGACCAGAGGGTCATTATTCTATGGTGGTCAGTTTACAACGTTACACTGGCATTGTCGAGTTATCACTCGAAGAACATTTTCGCATTCAAGGTCACTGTGACCTTGACCTTTGACTCCTAAAATCAATAGGGTCATCTACTGGTCAGGCCAAGCCTCCATGCCAAATTTGATGATCATAGGTTCAGGCATTGTTGAGATATCACTGGGAGAAGCTTTGTTCACCTTTTCGCGTTAAATCAAAATCAAAAGGGGTCATCTACTAGTCAGAGCCAACCTTCATGTCTAGTCTGGTGACCATAGGTCAATGAATTGTTAAGTTTACCTTCGAGGTCACTGTGACCTTGACCTTTGACCCGATGACCCCCAGGAATTGTCGAGTTATCACTAAGTCAATATTTTATCATTCAAGGTCACTGTGACCTTGATCTTTGGCCCGATCACCCCTAAAATCAATAGGGATCATCTACTGGTCAGGCCCAGCCTCCATGTCAAGTTTGAGGGCCATGGATGCAGGCATTGCAAGTTATCACTCGGAAACCCCTTTATCATTCAAGGTCACGATGACCTTGAACTTTGACCCGATGACCCCTAAAATCAATACGATTCATCTACTGGTCAGACACAGCCACAATGTCAAGTTTGATGTCCATTGGCCTAGGCATTGTTGAGTTACCACTCGGACAAGCTTTAAAATCCTTTTGCAATTAAAGGTCACTGAGACCTTGACCTTTGACCCAATGACCCCTATAATCAATAAGGTTCATCTACTCGTCATGCCCAACCTTCATGTCAAGTTTGGTGACCATACCAAGTAATCGCTCGGACAAGCTTTGGTCTACCGACCGACATGTGCAATATACCCCTCTTCTTTGAAGGGGGGCATAAAAATGATTTTGATGGCAACAAAGGCAAAAATAAAACAAGTAATAAATTGTAAATGAATTAGAGAAAAAAAATATGTTAAAATGTAAAAGCAAAGAAAACAACACCGTCACGTTATAAACACAACTTATAAACACGGATTGAATTTTGTGTTAATGATTTATGAACTCTTTGTTGCGATGATGCAAATATTATCCTGTTTTGATATATTTAAATAAAGGTCATGAAGTTTATAGGGAAAAATGAATACAAAAAAGTGTTTATCAATCTTAAATTGATTTAAATTTTCCTCAAGCATAGGAAAATCGAGAGTTCACATTTATGCGTTCAAAAAATAATGAAACAAGTACGAATGCTAGATTTACCGAAAGTTTCAACAAGCTTATTTTGTTTATCTATAAAAGCAACTTGTACCATGTTTTGGGGTGTTTTCGTTGTTTTTGTTACGCCTTAACTCCCATAACAGGACAGTAACAATAAGAATGGGCGTAACCGTTTATAACTGCAGTGCGGATAAATTACAACGCTGTCCACTTATACCGCACACTATTTTTTGAACGATGTCCTTGACATAAAACAAAACACCAGCGACTCTGTAAGCGCTCATGTATGATCACATAAACTCGAGGTATAAGTGCCGTTACCATTACATATAAAACGATTTATACAGATATGTTATATTCATTTAAAAGGAAATAGTATCAAAAAATACATGAGAAAAGCTGTAATGGTTTTAAAGAGATATAAAAGTAAAGCAGCAACACATTATCAGGCCAAAAAGAAAATCAACTTACCTTTCGAAGTTTTATTGTCTCGGCTCTCTAAAATGAAAGGCTACAGTAATGATAAGCGATATTCAATCCTATTTGTTATATCAAGAAATAGGAAATAGGAACAGCGCTGTACTTTCTGAGCAAATTCGGAATGTAAGCGATAAACGATATTCAATCAAAAGCGTGCGTTGAATTAAAACATTGTCATTTTCTCGTACTATTTCGAGTGATTATAAATACAGTATATGTGTTTTTTTTAATAAAGAACAACAAAACAAAAAACATTCAACGATATGTATTTTGAAAAACAATAAAGAGGTGTAGCTATTCGATTCATATATTGACATCGTCAATGGACTCATAAAGTCCAATTGTTTTGATATTTGGAACATAAATGTATAAAAATTAACACAAAAAGAGACTTGAACTATCACTACAAGAACTGTTGCTATTAAGTAAACAATACAATGCCAATATAATGTTCAACATAATAATATTGTATTGAGCGACCGCTGAGGTCAATGTTTTATTTTCATTTCAAGTTATTCTCGCTAATTTATGTTAAACAATTATTATTTATATACGCTGTGTTCTCTTACCAATGCAGTATGCCTCTGGACATCCCAACACATACGGAAGGAAAAATATATAAGAGCCATCGTCACAAAGCATTGTTCTTGCTTTCACATTTCGGTCACACGCATCGCCAATGCCATTTCTACACATTTCCAAAGGTACTTCAACATTTTTTTCCGTCGGAAGCTCACCTACATTTATAAATAGAATGCATTACTTACTTCTTGTAAGACAACATTGAACATGTAAATTAGTCCAGTAACCCTGTGGCTGAAAATGAAAATTAAGAGGAAAATGTACAGAAATGAATTTTACATTTTTATTGTGTTTGATATCTGCCGCGTTTGGAAAAAAAATATTGAAAAATCCAACGGTAACAATTGTGAATTTTAGGGTAAAATATTGAAAATTGTAAACGAAAATATGAATTTCTGGAATTTCTTGGAACATTAGTAATTGGTTGTATATTCATGCCCCGCTTAAAAAAATGTTTTCGTTATCATATTGGAAAAAAACTTCATTGATTAATGTTCATATAAACTTTGTACTAAAAACAAGCGAATAATTAACTATAAAAAAAGAATATCGGAGAACTTTTTCTCATCAAACCGGAAAATGAAAATTGACAGCTGCGTCATCAGCTATCATATAGAATTTGCCTGAGAGGCGTCCCATGGGTAACACCCTTTTCAAAAAGGGGGTAATTATGAAAACAAATTAAAATACTAAAAAAAAACTCCGAAAACAACGTTGACTTCCGCTTCCGGTTGCTAAAGTTGAGCGAAATTCCATGGGATAGAAAAAAGTGTTTATTCAGGGATATATTGGATATAAGTGATTAAATTTTGGATAAAACTGTGGAGATAAGTGTCTTCTACCTTGTCGAAAATACATTTTTGTAAACTATAACCTAACTTGCAAGCTGTTACGAAAATAGAAAAAGTTCTTTGTTTGAAACATGTAAACACACATTAGAGAATGAACAGTTGCCTAGTGTGTAAATTTAATTGCTGAAAATAGGCTAACTTCCCAGCGGTCACGTCGCTTGGTTATCTGAATAGCCGCAGGGCAGGATTACCCTCTAACTGTATGTAATGATTGAAGATACAGTTAGCTTCACGTAACGGGATTAGTGCACATTCAAGATGTCGGACCCCGACGAAACGGATCCGAAAATATTAGTGAATGAAAACATTTTAAGAATTAAGCGCGAACTGCGAGCCAGTGCTCGACCATATACGACGAGGACGCATCGTTCGAGGACCCGGATGTGGAGCTTTCACAGGCCCCTCTCCCGCAACAGTTTTTCCAAGAGACGGATGAAAAGCATGCGGGAATGGCGCGTAAAAACTATGTACGGGAGTTTCTACAGCTCTGCAGAAACGATTACTCTAGGCTTGACGAATATAGAAAAAGACTGGCGGAACGGGCGCGAGTACTTCCGGATTGCCCGACCACTCGTCTCGTGAACCGTAGGAACTCTTCTCATGCTACAAAGGAAAAGAAATGCGCACAAGACTGTTATGTGCTCGATGCCTTCATTTGTGGAGAACAGACTAGGGAAATAATGGACATATTTGTAAACGTAGCCAATTCAAATGACACAATACTTATAAGCAACGACTGTTTATCGTCAAAAGATATACTAACTCAGCCCGATCTATTCGCCCTACTTTCTAACATGAACACAGAAATATTGAAAAAATCTGCACAGCAGGCGAAGGATTCGGTGCTCATAGCTTCAATTCAGTCGGATATGGCACAGCTAGCAGTCAACCACAGAGTACTGAACGGAACTGTTAGAAATTCTATCCAGGATGCCGGAATCTACCGCAGGCTCTGAACTGAGCAAACTACAGACCGACGTAAAACGGGTTGGGTCCTCAATAGCAACAGTTAACCAACGGCTCCTGGACAACAGCGGCGTTACCACCACCACCACCATTTCTAAACCAGATGTTAATGGGGACAAAGTGATTAACAGCCCACAGTCGAAGCCATACGCAGAAGTTATAATTACCGAGAACATCAACCACTCGGAAGCTCGGGAAGAAAATGTCTCCGGAAACACGGCTGGTTCCAAACAGGAACATGTTGTCAACTGAAAAACGTCGCGAGACTATGCTTTCAAAACGTGCAGCAGGTGAAAGACAAGTGCAGACGAGCGTCCCAATGGCGCACGGCGGCTCGCCGACCGGAATTGCGCACGCGCGTCCGGAAAGTCTCTCCATGGAAATAAGTGTCACTCCAGAAAAAGATCCAGGAAAGACAATGCAAATACTAGCAGACAAGATGCAGCGGACACTAATTTTACTGCAGTCCGAAGACGCCGAAACGTTTCATACTATATCTCAAATATTGATAGTCACACTGTGGAAAAAGACATTTACGACTACTTTCAACTTAACAACGTATACATTTCTCACGTCCGTATGTTTTACGGAAAAAATGGCCCATCAGCTAAAATAAACGTGCCAGAAGAACTGGAGCCTATTATCAACGACGACATGTTTTGGCCAAATGGATTCAAGTACCGGAAGTGGGTGACGAGGGAAGAGTGGGACGAGCAGCGCAATCCGCCACGTTACCGTGACAGACGACATAACCGCCCCAACCACAAGGATAGAGGGTTCCGGGCATACGGACATGAAACGGTCTATAGGGGCGATTCCGGATACGATGATCGTTACCATTGTGACATAAATGATCATAGTTATTGGGATCGACGCAGTGAAAACAATGAACAGGAAGACGAGGGTGGACCTTTTCGTGACTATGACCACAACTACGATTACACGAAGAATACACAGGCATCGTGGAGGGATCGGAGAAACATATACTGCGCAACATTAGTGTGTTTATAAATATTGCAACATTTAACACAATTGTGAACTAACTATGTTACCAATGATTACTGTACTCTAAATTTTTAAACTACTTTTTTTGATGTTTAGTTTGTTAAGCTGGAATTGTCGTGGTTGCATGTCGTCAACATATCCTTTGTCAGAAATGTTGACCAAACATAACATTGATATTTGCTTGATTAATGAGCATAAGTTGTTACAACGGTCTGCGACCTTTTTCGAGTCCATACATCAAGACTATAGCTCATTTGTTACTATCGATAACAGTTCAGACCAATATGGATCGAATACGTGTGGCAAATCGGGCGTAGCAATCATGTACAAAAAATCATTAGCTAACTGTATAGAGTTGATTGAGAATATTTCTAGTGATAGGATCATAGGTATAGAAGTTAAGTGTTTAAACTCATCGCCTCTATATATATATTCTGTGCGTACCTACCAGCGTGTAACGACTTAGATTTTTACCAATCAGTATTAAGTGATTTAGAATCATTCATATGTCACTACGGCAAAATGGGGAGCGTTATAGGGAGAGAGGACTTCAACGGCCAGTTTCTTCAGGATGGTGGTAAAGGGAGTCAGAAATCACGAAAGCTCACACATTTCATCCGGAAAAACAATTTACTGTTCTGTAATCCGAAAAATTCTCATACATTTGTACCAACTAGATCTATATTGGATTATATATTTATCGAGCCAACATTCAGAGATCATATAGAATCATTCAAGATAATTGAAAGTGAAAAGATACTTACGTCAGACCATCTTCCGCTTATCATGACATTTCATGTTAAACCTAAAGCGCAGACATTAAACATTAGGGGGCCATGCATTGCGTGGCACAAGTGTACTAGCGAGCAGTTTGGAAATTATCAAAACTCTATCCAATGTGACCTTAAATGTGTTTTAGAAACAGCAAGTGGAAAATGCGATCCGAACTATTTGAACACTCTGATCACAGAAGCGCTTCACAGTGCTGCGCGTCGTTTGCCGGTCAGTAAGTTTAACAAGAGGGCTAAACCCTACTGGTGCAAGGAGGTTAAGGTCGCACATACCGTCGCGAGGCGCCTGCGTAGAGGGTGGATGGCGGCAGGGCGCCCAAGGGGGAATGAGCATGTGTCATACCGACAGTACAAACAGGCCAAAGCAAGCTTTCGAAACATACAAAGGAAAAAGCAAGATGAGAGCGAAAATAATTACTTTGATGAGCTTAACAAAACCGCTGAACTTGACTACAAGTTATTTTGGAAAACACTAAAGCGTAAAAGTGGGAAGCGTCCTGATATTTGCAGTGATTTAATTGATGGCACCAAGTACAGTGACGATAAAGTGGTAGACGGCTTCCAGGATTACTTCAAAAGTGTTTTTAATCAGGAATACCCGCTTTCACCCAACGATATTGAAACACTAAACTGTGTAAATATTATTGCCGCAAATGATAATTTAAACAACCCAAACTTGTTAGCAAACATTGAAATCAAGGAAATAGACCACGTTATACATACTCTTAAGAAACAGAAATCGCCAGGAATAGACAATGTTCTCAACGAACACATTATACATGGTGGCGTAATTATTCGAGATGCGCTTATCAAGCTTTTTTACTCTGTGTTACGTAACGAGAAAGTCCCAGATATATGGAAATCTAGCATAATTATTCCCATATACAAAGGAAAGAGTAAACCTAAAAGCGACCCTATCAGCTATAGACCCGTCTCGTTACTTCCGTGTACCTGTAAAATATTTGAACGGATACTACTGACAAGAATTAACAACCATGTAAGCGCTTCTAATTTACCATTCCCGTCGGCACCACAACAAGGCTTCCAGAAAGGACATAGCTGCATTACAACTGCATTCGACCTCCAGGAATCAGTTTATACACAGATTGAGAGTGGCAGTAATGCATACACCACTTGTATCGACCAGAAAGCTGCGTTCGATTCGGTGTGGCACGTTGGTCTATTTTACAAACTTAGACAGTTGGGAATATGTGGAAAACTCTTGCGCTTAATAATACAATCATACAGCAGTCTTAAATGCGTAGTTCGCACAAACGGGAATACATCAAAGGCCATTAACGTTAAACGCTCAGTTCGGCAGGGAGGAGTTTTGTCAACTCTTTTCTATTCAGTATACATCAATGAACTACTCGTCACACTCGAGAACAGTAACTACGGAAGAAGTGTCATGTCAGTCAAGGCAGGTAACCCATCATTCGCGGACGATATAGCGCTGATTGCAGTTACCCCCTCTTTACCTCCAGAAGTTAATAGACATTGTGTACTTTTATTGCAAAGACTGGAAAATGGATATTTGCGTAGCCAAATCAAACGTTGTGGCCTTTACAAGTAAAAGGACGATACCAGTTGTAGAAATCCTTTATGGAGATATATCTATAGTTCAAGCAGACAATGTAAACCACTTAGGAATTAGACAGGATTCCACAGTTTTCATTAAGAAGTCAGGAAAGACTGCAAATGGCTAAAAATGCATCTTTTTCTATGGCTGCACAGGGTGTCCACCCTTTCGGAGTGAACCCTTTGGTAAGCGCTGATCTTTACAAGAAAATAATCAAGCCTATAGCTCTTTATGGTTGTGAATTATGGTGTAACCTTACTGCGCATAACATGTATACTATTGACAAATTTCAGCATTTCATTGTTAAAAAATACAGGGTTTTCATATTTCGACAAGATCAGATATGTGTGAAGCAATGGTTGGACTGCAAAAGCTTACCTGCGATGTGATTATTAGGAAACTTGTGTTTTTTACACAAGATATTAAGCCTTGATTGTAAAAGTACATGTCGAAATATTTTTTATACGCAGATATCTGTCATTCATATCTTGTAACACTACTAAGTACGGTTTTATTTCAGATATTTGTAACACACTCTGTAAATACGATCTTCATTCTGTTATTAACAATGTTTTAGTAGATCCGACAGTATTGCCGAGTAAGTATGTATGGAAAAGAACTGTCAAGCAATTAGTATATAGATACGAGACAGAAATGTGGAGATACAGAATTATGTCAGTCTCTGACTTTGCTCGCTTCAGAATTTTACAACCAACTATCTCTCCGTCAATTGTGTACAGGACGTGTTGTCGTGCTGCTCAGAGAAACATTATGCACGAGGTTGCGAAACAATGGTGTCGCAGCTGTCGACTTGACTCTCTAACACTTTGTCAAATCTGTAATGTCCAAACCACGGACAAAATTGTTCACCTAGTCAGTGAATGTGCAGCAACAGCTGAATTGCGAACTAAATATGTATGCGCGATTTCATGTTTCGGCATTGAGTTTGTTTCAGAAATACTTCAATTGGACGCATCCATGTTTACTATGAAACTGATGGGTGCACCTTTAGCGCCACTGCTTGACAATAATGACAATAAGGACTTTCTCCTGATATCGTTCCAATTTATTAGTGACTGTCTGTCATGTGTGTAAATTGTTACAAACATATTGTATTGCTGTATGATAACGATGCCCACTAATTGGGATTATGTATGGTCACACGTTATTTGTAATAGTTATTATAATTATTTATTTTTAATTACACATTGCTGATATGTTTTTTTGAAATGCTTTAGAAATTATATATATATATATATATATATATATATATATATATATATATATATATATATATATATATATATATATTTGTACATATGTATGCATATCTCCTTTTAGGAGGAAATAAAGATTTTGATTGATTGATTGATTGATTGATTATAGGTCATTTAACATTGCCTACCGGCTCGTCCAATATGACTTTCAAAGCTGTGTACTCGTCCAAATTTATTCCGTATTGTACAAAACAATGTTAAATTACCTTTTTATTCTATACCTAAAAGTATCATCCCAAATATATTCTGTATTGTACAGAAAATGAATAATAATAATACTAATAATCTTTATAAAAATATCATTATTATTATTATTATTATTATTATTATTATTATTATTATTATTATTATTATTATCACTAACGTTATTATTATTATTAGTATTATTATTATTATTATTAAGATTATTATCAACATCATTATTATTATTATAATTATAAGTATTATTATTAGTATTAGTAGTAATATTATGAAGATTATTATTATTATAATTAATATTAGTATTAATATTTTTAAGGTAATTATTATTATTTAGATTATTATTATTATGATTATTCCGTGTGCTGACTGTGAAATTTCACTGTTCGGGAAACATGTTAATAGATGTAAACCGAAGTTGAAATTTCTGGACTACTAATACATGTATGCAAGTAAAAATATAAAAATGACAAATATGATAACGGCGCATCGTTAAGGCCTCACCAAATTAATAACTTGTTCATCGGATTTCCCGCACCTATTTCTTCAGAAAAGCAATTTTTTTTTTTTAAAAAGACAAGTTTTTTTTTTTATACGGGCGCTAATTTGTTTAGTAGAATGTAGCCGTTTCCCTTATAACCGCGTTATCGTATTCACTGGCCAGTCTCAATCATGCAGCCACTCTAATTAGAGTCAATGAACGATATAGACCCGGATGCAAGCGTCTAGATGATCGAGACTAAATTGGCAACATGTAAACATTTATTACATTTCCTGATTCTTGAAAATTACGTGAACAAATCACAATTCTATCAACACTTAAAGTTTGAATAAATTTTGGACAAATGTGTTTGTTTTAATTTGGCTCCGGCTAAAAGTAAACGTATATATACTGAGCAAGAAGTGCAGAATTTCATTGACAGTAATTATCCAAAGTTTGAATTTGATTCGGACATGTTTGACGGGAATCCGGATGACCGTTACAGTGAAAAGACAGTTTCCAATCGGTCATCTATTCTTACTCCACCTGTCCAGGTAAAAACTTCAGGTGTGTATTTTAACTTCTTTGTTGTTTTGCTGTTTATATAGCAAATATGATGTAGTTTTTGTAATATTTGTTTCCTTCAAAAATATACATTTAATGATTTATGTATGTTTGTTTTTATTTAGCTACAGATCAGAGTATAGTGTTTATTTAATTCATATGCAATGCATGTACAGTAATAGAAAAAATAAAGTTTGGCCAAGAAACAAGCACCACTTTTCTTGTGTTATCATCAACCTGTTTCAGTAATGCATACTACATTTTACTACAATGAACATTTATGTATAATATTGCTTATTAAAATTTCAGATTCCTCTATCGCAGCGGATCATGAAATTCCTATCCCCATGAGGCAACGAGTGCGTGCTCATGGTGGAGGCCTTGGTCGCTGATGAGTCAATGTTCGTGGACAGTAGGATGACGCTAAAAAATAACCTGACTGACATTCCTATGTGCTTCATGCAATCCCATGAGTTTTACCATACACAAAAACATCAAATAAGCCGGATTGTGTATATTTTGTAAATATTAGCCAAAAAGGAAAAAAAATGTGTCAGACTGTGTGATTGAAAAAATGTATTAATCACACTTTGTGTTGCGAATAAATGTTTGTAGATTTTTTAGATGTTCATGTGTATATTTAAACTATATATGGAAATCATTCAAATGTTAAATATTTATGCTGATTGTTTTTTGTCTATGAAAGAAATATTGCGTATATTTGTATTTTCTTGAAATATTTTTTGCTATATATGAAAATTGACACAATCAGTATTTGCAGTACAAAAGAAGTAAACGTGTCTTTTGAATATATGTTTTCTAATACTTGTCTAAATTTGAACAAGATATCTAAAAAAATAAGGAAAATCTTCCAGTTTAAAAAAGGTTGGCGTTAAATTCTGAGAAAGCCTATAATCACTTTGGCGCTGGCTGGAAATTTCTGTGACATATTTGGTGCTGGAATGGTTTACAATACGGTGTAGGTTTTTGTAAATTCTCTTCCAGAACTTAGATGGCTACCTAGGCCAATCATGTAGTCATTGCAAGAGTGATAGCTGTAGTTTATATTTGATTGCAAATGCCTATATTCATTTTGTAAGTTATTTTCTTTTCACCTTGTCTAGTCATTTCCATGGCATGAGATATGACAATGTATTTTAATAGAGACTAATTTTTAACCAAGTTTTCCAAAGGAAAAGTGGAAAACCTAGTTAATAGATTTGGATATGCCATTGGGCAGGCAGGTGGCCTTGACCATTGGCGCTTGTGTCCAGGCTTTAACTTAGCCATGCAAAGGGTATTTTGAAAAAACTTTTCAAAAAGGTTTAAAAAACTGGAACTGGTAAACTGTGGTTTTGAGTTCTCTTATTTATTAAATAGTTTTAAGAAATACATTTGCTGATCTCAAATAGCATGTGTTTGATCTCAAAACTTATATTTGTAAAGAATTATCTTTTAGTGTTATCATTCTTTCACTAGATGTTATCCTTGTACTGTTTACAATATCATTGTTTAGTTAATAAGTGAATAAAATGTGAGCAAAAGTGAGTTAAATGACTATATATATTTGTTAGGTTTTCGCTCGCTTCTCTATTTTGCTAAATGCAAAACAAATATTTGTATTGTTATTTCGCTCGCTCGCCCATTTTTTTGGAAAAAAATCCGATGAACAAGTTATCAATTTGGTGTGGCCTAAGCAGCAAAACCACAGACGTTAATATAGACATAAATATAATATAGACTTATAAAAATTGCCGTAAAAGTATTATGGATCACAAGTGATACAAAAGCCTGTAAGAAATTGTGTTATAAACTTAAGAATAGGCAAACATGTGACAAATATTGAGACCGTTGAACTATAATAAACTTCTATTATGATATTTAATTAGGAGGACAAAGTCATTGAGCATATGCTAATGTGGCGTCTGAAAGTCTCGTAGAAGTTGTGGTATTGATGAGATTGGCTGTCTTGATTCTGCCACCTACATGCTCTGACATAAAGCTATAAGAGTTTGTGTGGTGTTATGAAATATACAGGTTGACAGCACATGGAGACCACAACAGCGACCCAATCTTGAGAGATAGAAAGGACATACAGACGGTAACCCTGTACTTGCAAGAAACAGCGGATACGAAGAGTATAACCAGTGGTAAGAAATCATATGAGGGTAATGTTGATGAAGCAAAATAGATTGGTAGCTAGCGGTTGGCAAACCTATGAAAGAATTCACCACAAACTATGAAAGAATTTACCTTTAGAAAGAAAAACCCCTGTGTGCTAATGAATGACAATGCTTGGATCAAAAGTGAGCATGAAGAAATATGCGTCAACTGTTAAGTACTACAGTTTGCGGGTATTTCTTTAAATTCAGTGAGCATGTTTCTGTAGCTTTTTGCATATATATTGGAAAGGACAAACTGTTTTGAACCCGCTAGAATAGGGTTGGTAAGTAGTATAATAAACTTCTATAGCAAGTGACAACTAAAAAGCTAATAGTATTTATATTGCAATTGTCAAACTGGCGTTCATACAGTAGCATGCAACTGCAAGAAGGTTATATTTGATTGTGCTATGCCTGTTCCGAATGCAAAGGAGTAAGCTGTGGGAAAGCCATCAGCGTTGAAACGTTGTGCATATCTTATGCTACATTAAGAAACTGACATTTCTACTCCAATCAACTTAAAATAGTTCCATGTATGTATGTTACAAAATATAAAATGTTTAATTACCTTTTTTTTAAAAAAACCCACAAAGAATGTACAAATTCACTTTTAGTATAAAACAAGAAATATTAATGTTTCATATTTGGGGCTTGTATATAATGCTTTGTGATCAGATTCCGGAAATCAGCATTTTCCTTTATTCTTTCAAAACTATTAACCTCAAAACCACATTTCTTCTTTGATCTGATTATAAGCATAATGTTTTCAAATAATAGTTTGCAGGAAATGTATCTCTTGCCATTTCTGTAACCATAATTGTTCAGTGTTTTGATCCAGATATAGGCAAATACCAGAAAATCGCAAATATTTTTTTTTCATTTCTTTTATGTAATTGTTTACATAATATTCAATCACATAAGCTGTTTATATGCGTTTAAGTAAGTTTTTTGCAATTAAACATATATCAAATGTAACTATTGTGAAAATATACCGGTATGTAAATTGAACAGGATATTGACTGATTCCAAAAACTCCTTTTTTGTTATTGTTGTATGTTCAACCCCAAAAGTAACATTGCATAGAACACGATGTTTCTATACTTAAGATATGTTATACTATAATATACCATCTATTAAATACAGCAAATCTGGTGATTTTGTGGCAAATTTGACATATTAATTGGCAAATTCCAGAAATTCTCATTTTTATTACTTTTTTCGCAAAAATCACATTTCACTCAGTACAATGTTTCAATACTTTAGGTATGTTATTCAATAATATGATATCTAATACTAGTAGATACTGTAATTCTGTAATTTCGTTGTAGAATTTGACATAAAATCCAGAAATTCTCATTTTTCTCCAACAATTACATTTCACAACATATATGTTGTTTTTTTTACTTTAGATTTGTTATACTGTAGTATACAACCTATTAGATAGAGGAATTTTGGTTATTTTATTGCAAAAGGTGATACAATTATTGGCAAATTCCAGACATTCTCATTTTTATTTCCGACATTTTACCCAAAATTTACATTTCACAAAATAACGTAGTTGCTATACTTTAGGTATGTTATACTGCACTATAATACCTATTTAATATGGTAATTGTGGTAATTTTATTGCAAAATTAGACACCATTATTAACAAATTCCAGAAATTGTCACTTTAATTTTTTTTGTCCAACATTTTACCTAAAAAATCACATTTTGCACCATGTGATTGTTTTATACTTCCATTTTATTTATTGTGGTGCCTAATATGTCACAAATCCACCAAAATTATTTCAGTGCATTTTCCCTCCCATTTTTTCCTGTACACATGCCTTAAGTATATTAACAATTCATACACAATGGTTTCATGCGCCATGAATATATATTTACACTTAACTTCCATTCCTTAAATGAACTGCCTTTTTGCAATTGCGTTTATTAATCGATGAACGCAACATCTTCGGATATGTTTGGATCGCAATTCATAACATAACAATATATTCATGAAAAATATTGATTTTGTTATTGTTTGTATTGTGTCAGAAGACCCCGTAAAATATCAATCAGCATTTTAGAAAGATTAGAAAGTGTTAATTATTATATTTTAAATGTATTGTTGCCAAGTGTTCCAATTTTCCGTTTAAAAGTGATTTCAAGTGGTTGATCTTTTCCCGCGTTATTGTGACGTCATTTGAAAAATAAAGGTTTTAAATGACTAACTTCAATATTTTGAAGTTTGTAAAATTATGCTCGTATGAAGATATTTCCAAGAGTACTGAGTAGAACTGGCGTCAACCTCCGATAAATTTATTCCGTTTGGCCTGCATAGTACTCAGATAAAATACACATTACAAATCCAATTGCTACCAATAAAAACAAAACGATTTCCCAGCTACAATCCAATTCATATGACCAGTGCACAAAATCATCGACTGAGTAGTTGGTAGTTGGTATTTATTTTACAATTTCTACATAAATCAGGACAAGTATAATAAGCACTAGTTCACAGAATCATAACATACGTCTACATAAAAATTCGTTCTCATCGCGAATTCGTCTCATGAAGTTCTCCAGTTCATTGACTTTTGTCTCTAAACACACTTTATTGTTTGATTTTTTTTTACTTTTTTACTACTGGGCTTGTCCCCGTAGTTTTTATTGTAATATCTCCCCATTGGAAACATTATGTCAGGAAAATCTCTACACGTGCTTAAAGTCTCATACATTAATAGTTGTCATTCGCTTGTGTATTTAAATTATAAATCATCAACCATTTTTAGTTTACTTTCATGGTCGATTCGTTTCTTGTTATTTTTAGTTTCTGTTTGTAAACTGTATAGAAATGTTGTTATAGAATATTTACTTTCTATTATTGATAAGTTATGATCACTAGTATTAAAAAGGTTTATTCTGATATTAGTGTAGTATAGAACGCAAGTAGTATCTTTCGTGTATATGTGTTATTTGATTTAACAATCACAATTTATGTAAAGGTTTGTATTACATACCCGTTCTGTACCAGTTATAGTCTGTGCCACACCCAGCACTGGTAGAAGCCAGTGTGTAGCTGTACATGGAATACCATCTTTCATCCAGATAGTAATCGCAAATGGCACTTTCGCCGACGGCAAGAGGCCTACCGGCCAGTCTTTTGTCGAGAAATTCTAAGACAGTTGCGTTCTTTGAAGCACAGTTAGCAGACACTGCAACAAACAGGGTCATTAGAAGTGAAGTTAAATATACCAAAAACGACTAAAAGTAGGACATTACTATAAAAGAAAGGTTTCACTGTGAATTATTTTGAAGATAACACTTCATTTAGGCTACTGCATTTCCGTCTATTCTTACCATACATAGTATCACAATTTTAAGCAATACTCGAAAACAACTTTAGTTTATTAAAATAGTTCTGCTTTTATTGCTATGATTATAGGTAGAAAAAAATGGAAATAGTTCATTTCCAAACACGCGGTGGGAATATTACGACCATATGGGAAATGCCATGAAACGCTAAATGTCTGTCATCTTAAACATTAACCATGTCCATTTTGTTTTAGGGTTCCAAAAAAGAATTCAGAGAAAAATAGATTGTTTTTACAAAAGAACCTCTTATTATCATTTAAAAGACTAATTTAGCAATATTTGCAATATTTCTTTATTTGAAACTGAATCCTTACCTTGAAATAAATGTAAATTTGAGTAAAACAGACAAAAAAAAATTTTCTATTGTGTGTATTTCCATTCTTGCCACAATGTTATATAAATACTTAAGATTGCGAAAGTTTGTATTATAACATAAAACCAAGTATTTCCTGCAAACACGTACTTTAAATGAAGCATGTACTTACGAATACCCTAGTAGGTGAATTACTTCTTAGGAATAGGTTATTTTGTGCTCTTGGATTATAAACGGTAACAATTGAATGCCGATTGTTTTGTAAACTTTATAAGTGTTTGTTAGCTGTATTTAAGATGCAAATCATGCAGTAAAAGTCTTTTTACGTAAATAAAGTTTAAAATCTGCATAAAATATTGATGCCAACGTTCAAGTTCCGGAAAAAAACATTTTCGCTAAGAAAGATCCTTAAAAGGAACAATAAATTTTTTTCAACAAGAGCTGTCAAAGAGACAGCGCGCTCGACTATTCCGCCGCTTTTCAGTGTAAGGATTGAAAAGTGTTGGCGAAACATGCGTGGATCACTGTATTAAGTCTCAATAAAACAAGTAGTCGGTGAGATATTTACCAATATGTGCTTACATGCAAAACCTTGAACAGAATTTCTAAGAAAAATAATGAAGGGGCAAAATGTATAGTATATGCAAGATAGAGTTATCTAACTTGATTAATTAAGAAGTTTGGGTGGTTGAGTACCATTGTATAAAGTCTCAATGCAATACATAAAGTAGTTGCTGAGATATTAACCTATGTGTGCTTACATGCAAAACCTTAACCAGAATTTCTAAGTCAATTAATAAAGGGGCAAAAATTATATAATATGCAAGATAGGGTTATCTTACATGATTAATTAAGAAGGTTGAATGGTCGGAAGCCTGTGAATAAAGTTTCAATGCAATACATGATGTATTCGCTGAGGTATTGACTTAAAAGTGGTTACATGCAAAACCTTTACCAGATTTTTTATGTCGAAAAATAAGGGTCATTTTTGAATTGAATGCAAAATAGAGTTATCTTACTTTGTTATTTAAGTAGAATGGATGGTTGAGTACCATTGTGTGAAATCTCAATACAATACATTAAGTAGTTTCTGCGATATTTACCTGTTTATGCCCACATGCAAAACCTTAACCAGAATTTCTAGTCGAATAATAAAGGGCAATTATTTTGCATTAAATGCAAACTAGAGTTTTCTAACTTAATAAATTAGGTAGGTTGGATGGTTGTGTACCATTGTATAAAGTCCCAATGCAATACATCAAGTAGTTGCTGAGATATTAACCTATGTGTGCTAACATGCAAAACCTTAACCAGAATTTCTAAGTTAAATAATAAAGGCCAATTATTTGCATTATATTCAAATAAGTGTTATTTAACTTCATTAATTTAGTAGGTTAGATAGTTGGGAATACATATCCAAATTTTCAATGCAATAAATGATGTATTTATTGAACCTTAACTAACGTGTGATGCCGACGCGACGCCAGGGTTAGTAGTATAGCTCTCCTTATTCTTCGAATAGTCGAGCTAAAGATTAAGATTGCAAAATCAGTTTATTAAAAAAATATATACTAGTTTGGTAAAGATTAAAAAAAGGTTTACCAAATGGATGGAGTTTTATATCCAGAATATAAATGAACAATACTCCGAACAAGTAGTGAAGCCAAATGACATGATTGCACAGAACCTTGAAATAAATTCACTATTCCGGTCGAAGTAAAATCACAGAATCTTCTTTTTCTTAGAATAGTTTATTCCCCGGCAACAGCTCTGTAATTGTGCATGATGTATACTGTTATCTGCAAATGCATGAACACGCTAGGCTACAGTGCATATGACCGGATTTTCTGCAGGGAATACACGTCAAGTGCACTGCTTTCGACCTTGGAACTTCTGCAAACGATGCTACATTCTATTGATCTAATTCTCTTTGTTCGAGCGTTGGTTAATTCTGTTCAACCATGAAATTTACAAAATAATGAAAATCAAAGGGCTTAAAGCGTTGAAAGGCTTTCGGCCTGCTTCGTTTTCTGAGTATAGTCATGGGATTGTAAACAAACTAACATAATTATCGAAAGATAGTTTGTGCATGCTCATGCATTCCTCCGCAAGTATTTAAAAAATATGCTGTTACTCAATTTAATCAAAACGGTGTAAAGTCACTCGAAAACTTCATTTCATACATGGAATACCCAAAGAATTACAAAAAATGAAGTAAAATTTAATTGCATACGAAACCTTATCTGGAGGTCGGTATCAAAAACAATGCACTGCCACGGAAAAAGCATAAAGGCAATTTAGTAAAATCTACTATACACCTCAAACATAAATAAACCAAATGCATCCAGCAAAATGCCTTGGACAAATTAATAAAGTTTATGTTTAAGGTCTCTTTCCACAATGACAGGATTCTCGCGCAAAATTCATCTGGATAGAATCAACACCAAACATGGACTATGTATTTGGGAGCAGGACTTTTCAACCCCAAGACTTTTCAACCCCTTCTAAAAACGAAGACTTTTCAACCCTTAGACTTTTCAACCCCTACTTCAAAGACTTTTCAACCCCTATCTGCTTGGACTTTCAACCCTAAATCAAAGACTTTTCAACCCTACCTGCTTGGACTTTTTAACCCCTAAATCAAAGACTTTTCAACCCCTAGTTGAATTACTTAAATAGCTATATTGAAGACTTTTCAACCCCTCAATTAAAGACTTTTCAACCCCTATTATTTGATTTTTTTGTCATTGTTTTTTTGCATAAAACTTCACACATTACTTAGAAATAAATTTGTTTGTTATCTTTACGCTTTTAGAGCACACGTCAATTATAGGAATTAACACATTGTTATTGAAATACAATTAAAGATGTGTCTGACAGAAAACAGAAAGCTGTTTTGTTTCTTAACTCATTATGGCTTATATCATGACCAGAGTAATAAATAAGCCATTTGGCTCAATACCACAGTTATCTGCACCTCATAATCTGGATGTTAATACACAAATAAGAGTGTTGGTGTTCATACGAGTGTTGGTGTTCAAATATCAGTATTATATTAAAATTAAATGGAATAGAAGGAAAACCAGACATTCATTTCAAAGAGTTTAATTCATTTTTTATTTTTCAATTATAAAGACATATAGAAATATGTAGTTTCCAGTGTAATAATAGTTATACGAATAATCAAAACCTGTCACTAATCAGCATTCTTTGTTAATTGGCATCCTACAAATCAGCATTTCTGTACATATCAAAGACATTATAAAACTGTCAAAACAATAAAGAAAACAACATTTCCAAGGTGTTATTAATTATCTACAGTGTACAACATTTTACGTCATTTTGGCGGTAAATTTGACATAAACAGTTCTGCAGTCGTCTGCACTTACACTCCGACCTGTTTGGGCAGTCTGATTTGATTTATTCAGCAGCTCTTCTGAATGGAAACTTGTTTTTGCAAGTCAGAGGTAATACTCCTTCTGTTTCTCAATCAAAATCACTGACATTTGAGAAGTCTCCACCATGCGTATTTTATGCGTATTTTCCGAAAAATATTATTTATAGTAGTTAAATAAAAACACTAAAGAAACCCGCCAATATAGATCTTTCAATTGTGTTAATACACTGTCAGACACGCGTGTGTTTTATAATGTACCGATGCAACCAGCTGTACATTAGATTTAATCATTAACTTTAGTTTTATTATTTATAATTATAGTTGAATAAAAATCACGAAAGAATCCCGCTAATATAGATCTTTCAATACATGATAAATTAAAAGTAGCACAGTAAAAACGTTTAAAAGAAGTGCTACATGTCTTTAGAAAAGATTTGTGTATATACTTGAATTGAGATGTTGTTTATATTACTCGCATCTTCTTTAATCAACTGAAAAGAACATTAACAAATTAATATTTCACAATCACAAAATACATTCCTATATATTTAACATTTAATATTAAAAATAAGAGTTTAAATTTAGACTTTAGATTTTTTTTATCAATCTTCTCAATGTATTTCAGGAATATTTGTCTATTTGTGCATTTCTAGATCTAATTTACAACTTCTTTTGAAATATAATTTGACAAATTATATTTTTTCTTTATATTCAAAAAATAATAATATTAAGGGGCCGGAATGTCTCTGTTGAAAATCAGTAAGGGGCATTAACGTCTCGACTCAATTTAATTAAGGGGATGAAACGTCTTAGGGGCCGATTTGGAAGTAGGCCGATTTGGTAAGGGGCCGATTTGTCTCGCTCCCTTTCATATCATCTAATTTTATGTTTAAGGCAATGTATTATACTGATGATATACATGTTCAAGTTTGTGAAAATATAATTTTGGCTAGTTGAACATATATATTATGACTTTAATGAGCCTTTGTCATCAAGTCACTGTGACGCACAGCAAAACGGTTGAACCCGGTTACGTCAAATGACGTGTTCATACGTTTAAATCTACCGAGATTTAGCTTTGATATTTATGCTTAAATTTCTATAAAAGAAAACCTTAATTAATACTCTCATCAAATATTGTGATAAGACGTCAACATCTTGATAAGTTATAAAGAAAGTCCAAGTGTTTTTGAATGCCCTCGTATAAACACTTGGCTCCTCACATCCCTCAACTGTATCGCTGTATCATGCAACGGGTGGCTGGTGGAGATGGATCCAAAACGACCGCAATTCCTGATTCTGTCCAAGTTGAATCATTTAACATATTTAAGATATACTGCCTCATTCTAATGTTTCTACACTGTATTCATTCGCTGTGATTTTGTTATATGTTTTTACGTTTTATTTTGTTTTGGATATTGAAATAAAATATATATATGGAAAGTCCACTTCTACAACTGTATTAAATTGCAATCATGTTGGTACTTTAACATTGAAAATACGCAATAAATGAGCACTAGTGCGTGAGAACGAATTAAACCAATTCCTTGGCTACACAAATATTGGTCGATTCTAAAAAAAAAATCGTACCCTTGTGAAAATAATGTTGAAACGAAAAAGCGATAACTTAACGGAGGTGGATATATCTCGCCCCATATATACGTTCTGTTCAATGGGAGTTAATCTAAATGTTGATTCCCCTTAATTGATCAAATCCAATTATCATGATTGAGTCAGAGATCTATTCAGCATTCATTCAGTACTAATAACCACAATGAGGAACTGTAAACAAGTGTCAAGAGTTATGTCCCTTGGTTAAGTGTATAATTTATAACATCTCTTACAATGATTTAATTCGGCTCGAGAGTGACGTAATGACGTATATTCGTATTTTAAAATTTTGATCAGTTTTACCAGCAACATAAGATGGTGCTCATTGTTGATATGGTTGCGATTGAGAATTATCATTAAAATACCACTATCATCAGATTAATCAATGAATGCTCAGTAATGCAATTGATTTCTAAAAAATACGTGTTTCCAACGGTTGCAGGCTCAGGTTCTAGTTGTTTCTTTTCGAAGCAATAGTTTTAATGGCTTGTCAGATTGAATAAACCATTCATTTGCTTTGTTTTGTGATTGTGACCTTTTGCATTTGATTTCTTGTTGATTTATGACTTTCGGCTCAATGTGTTTTTGAGTGATTTGCAATATTGACCTTGTCACTCTACCTATCTGTAATTTTACATTAAATAGGTAGACATCTGTATTAAAGAAATTATGATACTATAAAGAGGGTGGGGTGTGAACCCACGCCCGTAAAGTCCAGAAACAATTAGGGAGAACAACATCTGAACTGAATTCATGTTTTGAAATATAAAGATATAAATACCAAAAATGACAAAAATCCTACATCATGTTTAAATTTAACAATATCATTAACTTTTCATCCCAATATAAATGTGATCAAAATATTTTTGGTAACATGATAACATGGCATTTATAATTATATATAATAACATTGTATGTCATGACATAAGAAGGATGTCAGTAAGACATTAAAAAATAAATCACATATATAACGTGCTATTAAGACGTAATTAAATGTATGTCAGATAAAAGCATGTCAAGTGAGACTTAAAAGCATGTTAAGTGAGTCATGCTACCATAATATGTCACAACGTATGTTGTTTGTGGCAAACTATTTAAAAGTAAATAGTGTTTAATAATATTAACGGCAATGAAATAAAAAGCAGAACATAACTGAAAAATTTGCATGGCTCACAAATGTCTCAGGATGCTTTTTAGACCCATTGTCAAGTACGTAAAATTGCATTTGACCCTCAAAGGCTATGTTATATTGAATAAGCAACTCATAACGTTCTAAGGAGTTAAAGTTTCCATGGTAGAGTTGTACCTCTCAGCATGGTATTCGATAAGGTTTTTGCTATTGGGCTTGTCCCTGTAGTTTCCATTGTAACCTAGTGCATCAAATATGGTACTTGATAAAAGGTAAAGTCCCTGTAGTGTCCCCTTTGGTCTTGTGTATATAAACATGGTATGCGATAAAGGATTGGCTACTGGGCTTGTCCCTGTAGTTTCCATTTTAGCCTTAAGCACCTAAACATGGTATTGGATAACGTTTTGGCTACTGGGCTTGACCCTGTAGTTTACATTGTAGCCTTAAGCATCTAAACATGGTATTGGATAACGTTTTGGCTACTGGGCTTGACCCTGTAGTTTCCATTGTAGACTTAAGCATCTATACATGGTATTGGATAACGTTTTGGCTACTGGGCTTGTCCCTGTAGTTTCCATTTTAGCCTTAAGCATCTAAACATGGTATTGGATAACGTTTTGGCTACTGGGCTTGTCCCTGTAGTTTCCATTTTAGCCTTAAGCATCTAAACATGGTATTGGATAACGTTTTGGCTACTGGGCTTGTCCCTGTAGTTTCCATTTTAGCCTTAAGCATCTAACATGGTATTGGATAACGTTTTGGCTACTGGGCTTGTCCCTGTAGTTTCCATTTTAGCCTTAAGCATCTAAACATGGTATTGGATAACGTTTTGGCTACTGGGCTTGTCCCTGTAGTTTCCATTTTAGCCTTAAGCATCTAAACATGGTATTGGATAACGTTTTGGCTACTGGGCTTGTCCCTGTAGTTTCCATTTTAGCCTTAAGCACCTAAACATGGTATTGGATAACGTTTTGGCTACTGGGCTTGTCCCTGTAGTTTCCATTTTAGCCTTAAGCATCTAAACATGGTATTGGATAACGCTTTGGCTACTGGGCTTGTCCCTGTAGTTTCCATTTTAGCCTTAAGCATCTAAACATGGTATTGGATAACGTTTTGGCTACTGGGCTTGACCCTGTAGTATCCATTGTAGCCTTAAGCATCTAAACATGGTATTGGATAACGTTTTGGCTACTGGGCTTGTCCCTGTAGTTTCCATTTTAGCCTTAAGCACCTAAACATGGTATTGGATAACGTTTTGGCTACTGGGCTTGACCCTATAGTATCCATTGTAGCCTTAAGCATCTAAACATGGTATTGGATAACGTTTTGGCTACTGGGCTTGTCCCTGTAGTTTCCATTTTAGCCTTAAGCATCTAAACATGGTATTGGATAACGTTTTGGCTACTGGGCTTGTCCCTGTAGTTTCCATTTTAGCCTTAAGCATCTAAACATGGTATTGGATAACGTTTTGGCTACTGGGCTTGACCCTGTAGTTTCCATTGTAGACTTAAGCATCTATACATGGTATTGGATAACATTTTGGCTACTGGGCTTGTCCCTGTAGTTTCCATTGTAGCCTTAAGTATCTAAACATATTATTGGATAACGTTTTGGCTACTGGGCTTGTCCCTGTAGTTTCCATTGTAGCCTTAAGCATCTATACATGGTATTGGATAACGTTTTGGCTACTGGGCTTGACCCTGTAGTTTCCATTGTAGCATTAAGCATCTAAACATGGTATTGGATAACGTTTTGGCTACTGGGCTTGACCCTGTAGTTTACATTGTAGCCTTAAGCATCTATACATGGTATTGGATAACGTTTTGGCTACTGGGCTTGACCCTGTAGTTTCCATTTTAGCCTTAAGCATCTAAACATGGTATTGGATAACGTTTTGGCTACTGGGCTTGACCCTGTAGTTTACACTGTAGCCTTAAGATTCTAAACATGGTATTGGATAACGTTTTGGCTACTGGGCTTGACCCTGTAGTTTCCACTGTAGTCTTAAGCATCTAAACATGGTATTGGATAACGTTTTGGCTACTGGGCTTGTCCCTGTAGTTTCCATTTTAGCCTTAAGCATCTAAACATGGTATTGGATAAAGGAATGGCTACTGGGCTTGACCCTGTAGTTTCCACTGTAGTCTTAAGCATCTAAACATGGTATTGGATAACGTTTTGGCTACTGGGCTTGTCCCTGTAGTTTACACTGTAGTCTTAAGCATCTAAACATGGTATTGGATAACGTTTTGGCTACTGGGCTTGTCCCTGTAGTTTCCACTGTAGTCTTAAGATTCTAAACATGGTATTGGATAACGTTTTGGCTACTGGGCTTGACCCTGTAGTTTACACTGTAGCCTTAAGATTCTAAACATGGTATTGGATAACGTTTTGGCTACTGGGCTTGACCCTGTAGTTTCCACTGTAGTCTTAAGCATCTAAACATGGTATTGGATAACGTTTTGGCTACTGGGCTTGTCCCTGTAGTTTCCATTTTAGCCTTAAGCACCTAAACATGGTATTGGATAACGTTTTGGCTACTGGGCTTGACCCTGTAGTTTCCATTGTAGACTTAAGCATCTATACATGGTATTGGATAACGTTTTGGCTACTGGGCTTGTCCCTGTAGTTTCCATTGTAGCCTTAAGCATCAAAACATATTATTGGATAACGTTTTGGCTACTGGGCTTGTCCCTGTAGTTTCCATTGTAGCCTTAAGCATCTATACATGGTATTGGATAACGTTTTGGCTACTGGGCTTGACCCTGTAGTTTCCATTGTAGCATTAAGCATCTAACATGGTATTGGATAACGTTTTGGCTACTGGGCTTGACCCTGTAGTTTACATTGTAGCCTTAAGCATCTATACATGGTATTGGATAACGTTTTGGCTACTGGGCTTGACCCTGTAGTTTCCATTGTAGCCTTAAGCATCTAAACATGGTATTGAATAACGTTTTGGCTACTGGGCTTGACCCTGTAGTTTACACTGTAGCCTTAAGCTTCTAAACATGGTATTGGATAACGTTATGGCTACTGGGCTTGACCCTGTAGTTTACACTGTAGCCTTAAGATTCTAAACATGGTATTGGATAACGTTTTGGCTACTGGGCTTGACCCTGTAGTTTCCACTGTAGTCTTAAGCATCTAAACATGGTATTGGATAACGTTTTGGCTACTGGGCTTGTCCCTGTAGTTTCCACTGTAGACTTAAGCATCTAAACATGGTATTGGATAAAGGAATGGCTACTGGGCTTGTCCCTGTAGTATCCATTGTAGCCTTAAGCATCTAAACATGGTATTGGATAAAGGAATGGCTACTGGGCTTGACCCTGTAGTATCCATTGTAGCCTTAAGCATCTAAACATGGTATTGGATAAAGGAATGGCTACTGGGCTTGTCCCTGTAGTATCCATTGTAGCCTTAAGCATCTAAACATGGTATTGGATAAAGGAATGGCTACTGGGCTTGACCCTGTAGTTTCCATTTTAGCCTTAAGCACCTAAACATGGTATTGGATAACGTTTTGGCTACTGGGCTTGACCCTGTAGTTTACATTGTAGCCTTAAGCATCTAAACATGGTATTGGATAACGTTTTGGCTACTGGGCTTGACCCTGTAGTTTCCATTGTAGCCTTAAGCATCTAAACATGGTATTGGATAAAGGATTAGCTACTGGGCTTGACCCTGCAGTTTCCATTGTAGCCTTAAGCATCTAAACATGGTATTGGATAACGTTTTGGCTACTGGGCTTGACCCTGTAGTTTCCATTGTAGCCTTAAGTATCTAAACATGGTATTCAATAAAGGATTGGCTACTGGGATTGTCCCTGTAGTTTCCATTGTAGCCTTAAGCATATAAACATGGTATTGGATAACGTTTTGACTACTGGGCTTGACCCTGTAGCATCCATTGTAGCCTTAAGCATCTAAACATGGTATTGGATAAAGGAATGTTTAACGGGCTTGACCCTGTAGTTTCCACTATAGCCTGGAGCATCTAAGCGTTGAATTTGATAAGGTTTTTGCTACTGGGCTTGTCCCTGTAGTTTCAACTGCAGCCTTGTGCATCAAAACATGATATTCAATAATGGTTTAGCTACTGGGCTTGTCCCTGTAGTTTTAAATGTAGCCTCGTGCATCTAAACATGGTATTCAATAAAGGTTTAGCTACTTGGCTTGTTCTAGTAGTTTCAACTGTAGCCTCGTGCATCTAAACATGGTATTCAATAAAGGTTTAGCTACTGGGGTTGTCCCTGTAGTTTTAAATGTAGCCTCGTGCATCTAAACATGGTATTCAATAAAGGTTTTTGCTACTGGGCTTGTCCCTGTAGTTTCAACTGTAGCCTCGTGCATCTAAACATGGTATTCAATAAAGGTTTAGCTACTGGGCATGTCCCTGTGGTTTCAACTTTAGCCTCGCGAATCTTAACATGATATTTAATAAAGGTTTAGCTACTGGGCTTGTCCCTGTGGTTTCAACTGTAGTCTCGTGCATCAAAACATGATATTCAATAAAAGTATAGTTACTGGGCTTGTCCCTGTGGTTTCAACTGTAATCTTGTGCATCTAAACATGATATTCAATAAAGGTTTAGCTACTGGGCTTGTCCCTGTGGTTTCAACTGTAATCTCGTGCATCTAAACATGATATTTAATACAGGTTTAGCTACTGGGCTTGTCCCTGTGGTTTCAACTGTAATCTCGTGCATCAAAACATGATATTCAATAAAGGTTTAGCTACTGGGCTTGTCCCTGTGGTTTCAACTGTAGCCTCGTGCATCTAAACATGATATTAAATATAGGTTTAGCTACTGGGCTTGTCCCTGTTGTTTCAACTGTAATCTCTTGCATCAAAACATGATATTCAATAAAGGTTTAGCTACTGGGCTTGTCCCTGTGGTTTCAACTGTAATCTCGTGCATCTAAACATGATATTCAATAAAGGTTTAGCTACTGGGCTTGTCCCTGTGGTTTCAACTGTAGCTTCGTGCATCTAAACATGATATTCAATAAAGGTTTAGCTACTGGGCTTGTCCCTGTGGTTTCAACTGTAATCTCGTGCATCTAAACATGATATTTAATAAAGGTTTAGCTACTGGGCTTGTCCCTGTGGTTTCAACTGTAATCTCGTGCATCTAAACATGATATTAAATATAGGTTTAGCTACTGGGCTTGTCCCTGTTGTTTCAACTGTAATCTCTTGCATCAAAACATGATATTCAATAAAGGTTTAGCTACTGGGCTTGTCCTGGTGGTTTGGACTGTAATCTCGTGCATCTAAACATGATATTCAATAAAGGTTTAGCTACTGGGCTTGTCCCTGTTGTTTCAACTGTAGCCTTGTGCATCAAAATTTGATATTCAATAAAGGTTTAGCTACTGGGCTTGTCCCTGTAGTTTCAACTGTAGTCTTGTGCATCTAAAGATGATATTCAATAAAGGTTTAGCTACTGGGCTTGTCCCTGTAGTTTCAACTGTAGCCTCGTGCATCTAAACATGATATTCAATAAAGGTTTAGCTACTGGGCTTGTCCCTGTGGTTTCAACTGTAATCTCGTGCATCTAAACATGATATTCAATAAAGGTTTAGCTACTGGGCTTGTCCCTGTGGTTTCAACTGTAGCCTCGTGCATCTAAACATGATATTCAATAAAGGTTTAGCTACTGGGCTTGTCCCTGTGGTTTCAACTGTAATCTCGTGCATCTAAACATGATATTTAATAAAGGTTTAGCTACTGGGCTTGTCCCTGTGGTTTCAACTGTAATCTCGTGCATCTAAACATGATATTAAATATAGGTTTAGCTACTGGGCTTGTCCCTGTTGTTTCAACTGTAATCTCTGCATCAAAACATGATATTCAATAAAGGTTTAGCTACTGGGCTTGTCCTGGTGGTTTGGACTGTAATCTCGTGCATCTAAACATGATATTCAATAAAGGTTTAGCTACTGGGCTTGTCCCTGTTGTTTCAACTGTAGCCTTGTGCATCAAAATTTGATATTCAATAAAGGTTTAGCTACTGGGCTTGTCCCTGTAGTTTCAACTGTAGCCGCGTGCATCTAAAGATGATATTCAATAAAGGTTTAGCTACTGGGCTTGTCCTGGTGGTTTGGACTGTAATCTCGTGCATCTAAACATGATATTCAATAAAGGTTTAGCTACTGGGCTTGTCCCTGTGGTTTCAACTGTAGCCTCGTGCATCTAAACATGATATTCAATAAAGGTTTAGCTACTGGGCTTGTCCCTGTAGTTTCAACTGTAATCTCATTCATCAAAACATGATATTCAATAAAGGTTTAGCTACTGGGTTTGTCCCTGTGGTTTCAACTGTAGTCTTGTGCATCAAAACATGATATTCAATAAAGGTTTAGCTACTGGGCTTGTCCCTGTGGTTTCATCTGTAATTTCGTGCATCTAAACATGATATTCAATAAAGGTTTAGCTACTGGGCTTGTCCCTGTGGTTTCAACTGTAATCTCGTGCATCAAAACATGATATTCAATAAAGGTTTAGCTACTGGGCTTGTCCTGTGGTTTCAACTGTAATCTAGTGCATCTAAACATGGTATCCAATAAAGGTTTAGCTACTGGGCTTGTCCCTGTGGTTTCAACTGTAGCCTTGTGCATCTAAACATGATATTCAATAAAGGTTTAGCTACTGGGCTTGTCCCTGTGGTTTCAACTGTAATCTCGTGCATCAAAACATGATATTCAATAAAGGTTTAGCTACTGGACTTGTCCCTGTGGTTTCAACTATAGTCTTGTGCATCAAAACATGATATTGAATAAAGGTTTAGCTACTGGGCTTGTCCCTGTGGTTTCATCTGTAGTCTTGTGCATCAAAACATGATATTGAATAAAGGTTTAGCTACTGGGCTTGTCCCTGTAGTTTTAAATGTAGCCTCGTGCATCTAAACATGGTATTCAATAAAGGTTGAGCTACTTGGCTTGTTCTAGTAGTTTCAACTGTAGCCTCGTGCATCTAAACATGGTATTCAATAAAGGTTTAGCAACTGGGCTTTTCCCTGTAGTTTCAACTGTAGCCTCGTGCATCTAAACATGGTATTCAATAAAGGTTTAGCTACTGGGCTTGTCCCTGTGGTTTCAACTGTAGCCTCGTGCATCTAAACATGATATTCAATAAAGGTTTAGCTACTGGGCTTGTCCCTGTTGTTTCAACTGTAGCCTCGCGAATCTTAACATGATATTCAATTAAGGTTTAGCTACTGGGCTTGTCCCTGTAGTTTCAACTGTAGCCTCGTGCATCTAAACATGATATTCAATAAAGGTTTAGCTACTGGGCTTGTCCCTGTTGTTTCAACTGTAGTCTCGTGCATCTAAACATGGTATTCAATAAAGGTTTAGCTACTGGGCTTGTCCCTGTTGTTTCAACTGTAGTCTTGTGCATCAAAACATGATATTCAATAAAGGTTTAGCTACTGGGTTTGTCCCTGTGGTTTCAACTGTAGTCTTGTGCATCAAAACATGATATTCAATAAAGGTTTAGCTTCTGGGCTTGTCCCTGTGGTTTCATCTGTAATCTCGTGCATCTAAACATGATATTCAATATAGGTTTATCTACTGGGCTTGTCCCTGTTGTTTCAACTGTAATCTCTTGCATCAAAACATGATATTCAATAAAGGTTAAGCTACTGGGCTTGTCCCTGTGGTTTCCACTGTAATCTTGTGCATCTAAACATGATATTCAATAAAGGTTTAGCTACTGGGCTTGTCCCTGTGGTTTCAACTGTAATTTCGTGCATCTAAACATGGTATTAAATATAGGTTTAGCTACTGGGCTTGTCCCTGTTGTTTCAACTGTAGCCTCGTGCATGAAAACATGATATTCATTAAAGGTTTAGCTACTGGGCTTGTCCCTGTAGTTTCAACTGTAGCCTCGTGCATCTAAACATGATATTCAATAAAGGTTTAGCTCCTGGGCTTGTCCCTGTGGTTTCAACTGTAGTCTTGTGCATCAAAACATGATATTCAATAGAGGTTAAGCTACTGGGCTTGTCCCTGTGGTTTCATCTGTAATCTCGTGCATCTAAACATGATATTCAATAAAGGTTTAGCTACTGGGCTTGTCCCTGTGGTTTCAACTGTAATCTCGTGCATCTAAACATGATATTCAATAAAGGTTTAGCTACTGGGCTTGTCCCTGTTGTTTCAACTGTAATCTCGTGCATCTAAACATGATATTCAATGAAGGTTTAGGTACTGGGCTTGTCCCTGTGGTTTCAACTGTAATCTCGTGCATCTAAACATGGTATTCAATAAAGGTTTAGATACTGGGCTTCTCCCTGTGGTTTCAACTGTAGCCTTGTGCATCTTAATATGATATTCAATAAAAGTTTAGCTACTGGGCTTGTCCCTGTGGTTTCAACTATAATCTCGTGCATCAAAACATGGTATTCAATAAAGGTTTAGCTATTGGACTTGTCCCTGTGGTTTCAACTGTAGTCTTGTGCATCAAAACATGATATTCAATAAAGGTTTAGCTACTGGACTTGTCCCTGTGGTTTCAACTGTAATCTCGTGCATCTAAACATGATATTCAATAAAGGTTTAGCTACTGGGCTTGTCCCTGTGGTTTCCACTGTAATCTCGTGCATCTAAACATGATATTCAATAAAGGTTTAGCTACTGGGCTTGTCCCTGTTGTTTCAACTATAATCTCGTGCATCTAAACATGATATTTAATAAAGGTTAAGCTATTGGGCTTGTCCCTGTGGTTTCAACTGTTGTTTCGTGCATCAAAACATGATATTCAATAAAGGTTTAGCTACTGGGCTTGTCCCTGTGGTTTCAACTGTAATTTCGTGCATCAAAACATGATATTCAATAAAGGTTTAGCTACTGGACTTGTTCCTGTGGTTTCAACTGTAATCTCGTGCATCTAAACATGATATTTAATAAAGGTTTAGCTACTGGGCTTGTTCCTGTGGTTTCAACGGTAGTCTTGTGCATCAAAATATGATATTCAATAAAGGTTTAGCTACTGGGCTTGTCCCTGTAGTTTCAACTGTAGCCTCGTGCATCTAAAGATAATATTCAATATAGGTTTAGCTACTGGGCTTGTCCCTGTGGTTTCAACTGTTGCCTCGTGCATCTAAACATAATATTCAATAAAGGTTTAGCTACTGGGCTTGTCCCTGTGGTTTCAACTGTAGTCTTGTGAATCTAAACATGATATTCAATAAAGGTTTAGCTACTGGGCTTGTTCCTGTGGTTTAAACTGTAGTCTTGTGCATCTAAACATGATATTCAATAAAGGTTTAGCTACTGGGCTTGTCCCTGTGGTTTCAACTGTAGTCTCGTGCATCTAAACATGATATTAAATAAAGGTTTAGCTACTGGGCTTGTCCCTGTGGTTTCAACTGTAGTCTCGTGCATCTAAACATGATATTCAGTAAAGGTTTAGCTACTGGGCTTGTCCCTGTAGTTTCAACTGTAGCCTCGTGCATCTAAACATGATACTATTCAATAAAGGTTTAGCTACTGGGCTTGTCCCTGTAGTTTCAACTGTAGCCGCGTGCATTTAAACATGATACTATTCAATAAAGGTTTAGCTACTGGGCTTGTCCCTGTAGTTTCAACTGTAGCCTCGCGAATCTAAACATGATATTCAATAAAGGTTTAGCTACTGGGCTTATCCCTGTTGTTTCAACTGTAGCCTCGTGCATCTAAACATGGTATTCAATAAAGGTTAAGCTACTGGGCTTGTCCCTGTGGTTTCAACTGTAATCTTGTGCATCTAAACATGGTATTCAATAAAGGTTTAGCTACTAGGCTTGTCCCTGTGGTTTCAACTGTAATCTCGTGCATCTAAACATGATATTCAATAAAGGTTTAGCTACTGGGCTTGTCCCTGTGGTTTCCACTGTAATCTCGTGCATCAAAACATGATATTCAATAAAGGTTTAGCTACTGGGCTTGTCCCTGTTGTTTCAACTGTAATCTCGTGCATCAAAACATGATATTCAATAAAGGTTTAGCTACTGGGCTTGTCCCTGTGGTTTCAACTGTAATCTTGTGCATCTAAACATGATATTCAATAAAGGTTTAGCTACTGGGCTTGTCCCTGTGGTTTCTACTGTAGCCTCGTGCATCTAAACATGATATTCAATAAAGGTTTAGCTACTGGGCTTGTCCCTGTGGTTTCAACTGTAGTCTTGTGAATCTAAACATGGTATTCAATAAAGGTTTAGCTACTGGGCTTGTCCCTGTGGTTTCAACTGTAGCCTCGTGCATCTAAAGATGATATTTAATAAAGGTTTAGCTACTGGGCTTGTCCCTGTGGTTTCAACTGTAGTCTTGTGCATCTAAAGATGATATTCAATAAAGGTTTAGCTACTGGGCTTGTCCCTGTGGTTTCTACTGTAGTCTTGTGCATCTAAACATGATATTCAATAAGGTTTAGCTACTGGGCTTGTCCCTGTGGTTTCTACTGTAGTCTTGTGCATCTAAACATGATATTCAATAAAGGTTTAGCTACTGGGCTTGTCCCTGTGGTTTCTACTGTAGTCTTGTGCATCTAAACATGATATTCAATAAAGGTTTAGCTACTGGGCTTGTCCCTGTGGTTTCAACTGTAGTCTTGTGCATCTAAAGATGATATTCAATAAAGGTTTAGCTACTGGGCTTGTCCCTGTGGTTTCTACTGTAGTCTTGTGCATCTAAACATGATATTCAATAAAGGTTTAGCTACTGGGCTTGTCCCTGTGGTTTCAACTGGATTGGCAACTGGGCTTGTCCCTGTGGTTTCAACTGGATTGGCTACTGGGCTTGTTCCAGTAGTTTCCTTTGTAGCCTCGTGCATTTAAATAATAAATTTATTGGATAAAATTTTGGCTACGGGGCTTGTCCCTGTAGTATCCATTGTATAGTCATTAAAGTTTATATAATTGGGCGCCAAAGAGTCCACATCAATGGCCACAAGAGTCAATGTCAATGTCAGATCCTGTTCTCAACTCACCTTGCAAAAAAGGAATGCCAAAATGTTACAAATGTTACAAAATTGTTTCTAAATGCCCATTCTTGTAATTCTTGTAATCATAATCAGAATCAAGGATATACATTATACGCCTCAATGTATATTTCTACTTATAGACTTAAAGATGTTAACCACAATTAATACTATTGTTTTATTATTCCAAAAAGGATAAATAAATGTCGAAAACAATGGTTCTAATGAAGAATACCTATTTTAATTTGAAAGAAATGTGCATAAAACACGGTATTTCAACCATTTGAGATTATAGTAGATCACAGTAAATCTTTTAGCATTCAGCAATCATTTAACATTTTTGCATTTTCAGCTATTAAATACACGGTTACAATCTGGTAATCAGTAATTAATTTTTTCCATAAATGCATTATTAAGGAAGTACCGGTAGTTAAAGGTTTATCAGTAAAAATATATGTTTGTTATACATGTGAATGCATTGATATTGAATAAGAGTGTCACTTTAAAAGGCAATAGTTGAGAGAAACTCTAAAAAACACAGGCACCGCTTTGAAACAATCCAAAATTTACATGAAGGTATTTATTATGAGTGAATAGTATATTAATAACATACAAAATAACATGTTAACATATGATACATAAAGATGTTATACATTAAGAGCATAAAAATAACATGTATAGATATGATCAAGATGTAAATCAGAGTATTTATATACATTACACAAGCAAATTTCTTCATCACTGAACAAAAAGATTTACATAGAAAAATTTCAAGAAAAAATATATAGTAAATACATGTACAGCTTTCAAAAAAGTTAGTTGTTGGAAATGATTAAACTGAATATTCATCAACATTTATAGTATTCTTAAATAATAATTACAATAGCCTATGAAAGTTTAACCACAGTCAGGAAGACATTTATTATGCAGAATCTGAAGACAAACTTTTACTAACTAAAAAAATAGTTGATTATTAAATAAGAGTACTTAAATTAATGTGTGAGAGCTTCACTTAAGTCTTGAAAAATACGCTTTACAAATTCAAATACATGAACATAAAATACATATCAAATACAAAATATACTATGTAAATACAATAAAGAGCACTGTCAAACATATTTTTTTAATAACTGAAATGCATGTATAATATCGGACGTAACAAAAAGAAATGTTTGTTTCCAGTTTCCCGCCAGAACAGAACATGTGAAAGTAATCTTATGTTGCACATATCTCTAAAGGTATCTGAGCCAGATTGATGAAACTTTACAGAAGTGTTTATTAAAGCGCCGCATATGAAGTTGTACATACTCTTACCCTTACCATTACCCTGTTGCCAATATCCTGATAATACTGACTGCGCTTTTTGGAATGGGTGTTTTGTATCTGTAGCTTGAATGGCATAGTTTTACTTGCTGGAGTTCTTGTATGACTACTTTAGAGCTTGGCTTATGGCCTTGTTGTCAGAGTGAAGTAACATCTTCTTGACTTCATCTTTCTTTTCTTCAGTTGTAGGTGGTTTAGCTTTAGGTTTAGATCTGATGTCTATGTTACTGTCATCTTTGCCTATACTGTTAACCTCTTCATTAGCTTTAAGGGACTCATATTTCTGCTCATTGACCTCTTCGATTGTTTTAATTGCTTTTTTCCTTTTGTGACTTATGTACAGTATCCTTATTTGATTTTGGTACTTCTATCTCATCTTTTCCAGATTTTTCTTTCTCTTTCATGCTTCCCATTTGGCTTGCAGAGTTAGTATCTTATCATCATTCTGTATGGCTGTAGTATCTTCTTTTATTTCAGTTGGTATTAATTTTGAATCTAGTTGATGTTTCTCCGTGTCATCTTTATTATCAAGGTGTTTTATTTTTTGAATGTCCCGATGCATTTCAGAAGATTTGTCCGACTTAGGTTCCTCTAATTAAGCATGTGAAACATCCTTGTCATCTGCAACAAACATGTTTTACATATTTAATTATTTATATCAACATTGAAGTATTGCTTTTTTCACACCATTGCCAAGAACCAACTAAAACAAAATCATATTTACAAATGAATGACTGGAATGCATTATATTTGATTAAGTTTGACAGTCCAGTAACATTATTTAGGGCCCTTGTACATGTATGTATATATCTAAGCAAATGAAACTTAAAGAGACAAACTCCATAGATGTGCTTATTACCATTGTCTACAGTAGAGTAACTACATGAACATGTTATGTATAGAGGCCATCTCAGCAACAGACTTATCATATTAGATCAAACACTTTTATTACATATTTAGCGGGTGTCACAAATGAAATTGAAAGTTGAACTTGAAAAATGAAATACACTGTCATTGAACTGACCAATAATGCTCTTGGTTTCTAAATAGAGTGTCTGTTTTTAGCAACAGTGATTTTGACCTGGACTATAACTTTCGGGGCCCCAAACACAATCCCATGAAAGGTCTCAATAAACTCTTCCTAATTATGCCAAGTATGGTCGCAATATGACAACCCTGACTAAAGTTTTTAGTACCAACCATGTTTCTATTTAAAGTAACAGGGGCCTTTGACTTTGATTCTAAGGATCCAAGTTTGATCACTAAATGTCAAACCTAACTAAAGTTATGCGATATAGTAGGGGTGTTTGACGCTGCCCTGATTACGGCCTTCCCAAACAATGACGCCCGTCATTCTAATAACTTGGTTTTCATAAAATGTAAGAATGTGCCTGTCAAAAGCAATAGAAAAGTTTAAAAAAAATCAATCAAGGGCCATAATTTATATTTTATAATTTAAGGATCATAATAAATAATTTTGGAGTTGTGTAATCTCATATTGTAATGATATTGAACAACTGTGTGAGGTGTATAAGTGTAAATGCCAACTTGTCCTAAAAGTTTAACTTGGACACCAACACCTACGCCTACATGTACTTCTTGACGAGCAGTCAAGCCTTATTCTTCGAATAGTCCACAGTTTAAACCTATAATACCAGGCTTAGTCATATAATAAAGAAGAAAAATTGTTTCTTTCAGTATAAGATGCAATTTTTTTCAACTCAGGAACACCAAAAGTAAAAATATACCACTCTTTTGGTGCTCACTCTGTGAAATATATTGCGATCTTACACTGAAACAATTATCTTCTATTTACTTATCTCAAAATTATGACGCAAACTTGAAGAATAAATATTTCAATAGTTTTCAAAGTACAATTACTAACATATAGCTAAAGCTTAAAGTGATATATTTGTTAGCATTTTTTTATTCTATCCCCTAGTGGGCACTCTACAATTTTGCAAGAAATATATTGAGTTTTATAAATATACTATGAAAGCAATCTAAAGAAAATCAACAAAATATCAAAAAAAATATTTGTTATTATTTTTTTTTTTAATGATGATGTAAACCATGAAATATCCTAAAATTGTAGGATGAAAGCCCCTTATATTCACTAATGCTTGAGTCTGAGTTTGAGACAAACCTCAGAAAAGTAAATTCATAGATGTTTCAAAAAGACTTTAATATACCTTATTGTAGAACAGTTTACTTAAACAGATACAATAATTTTTAGAATTATTGCTCGTGTATCTGAAATTAACATTGAAATAGAAATATGCAGTTTCGAGTCTGAGTCTGAAACCCAGAGCCCAAGACTTTAGTGAAAAAGGGCCCTGATCACTTATCAAAGAATTGTTCACAGATGAATATTTACATACTAGTCCTTTGAATTGATAAAACTTGATGTTCATATTGTATAACACGCAAAGAGTTATGGCGGCATTGATTATTTCAATATTGCACTCTAGATTGGAATAGCTTGTGGGTTCTTCTATTGGAAGAAATGCCAGCCCTAGAATCATTGATGAAAAAAGGTTTGAATATCAGTCTGTATAAAACTTTTAAAATAGTTATTCAGTCATCATTTGGAAGGCTCGTTTCAGTAACTGGTCCTATACTTCAAAGGTCAGATTAAAAGGTAAGTTTATTTAACGTCGCATTAATAATTGACGATCAAGATCATGTAACGTAAGCTACTATAGAGCTTTTCAGCGACAGACATGTGATAAAGAACCATTTACCATTCATGGGTTATAACCAGTACTATCATTAACAAAGCTATGAGTGAGAATTAAACCCAGAACCCTCTGATTCAGAGTCCGATAAACCATACCACATAATTCAGATGCTTACAAGTTTTCATAATTCAAAGGTTTGTGTAATAAAAAGGCTAACATCTAATGTAATTCAATGGCTAGAGCCTAGAATGTACATTTAATTCAAAGGCTAGTATGTTGTCCTGCATGTTTACATAATGTAAAGCTTACAAGTTGATGTTCACATAAATCAAAGGTGAAAAATCATGTTTATTTAATTCAAAGGCAAACATGTTCATGTCATGCAAGGACAAACATGTTCATGTAATTCAAAGGTAAACATGTTCATGCCATTTAGAGGCAAACATGTTGATGACATTTAAAGGCAAACATGCTCATTTGAAGGCAAACATGTTCATGTCATTCAAAGGCAAACATGTTCATGTAATTCAAAGGCAAACATGTTCAAGCCATTTGGAGGCAAACATGTTCATGACATTTAAAGGCAAACATTATCATGAAATTTAAAGGCAAACATGTTCATGTCATTCAAAGGCAAACATGTTCATGCTTTAGAGGCAAACATGTTCAATATTTTGTCATTTAAAGGCAAACATGTTTATGTCATTCAAAAGCAAACATGTTTATGTCTTTCAAAGGTGAATATGTTTATGTCATTCAAAAGCAAACATATTAACTCAAGGGCTAATAGATGTTTATGTTCATGTCATTCAAGGTCTTTCATGTTACAAATCCATGGCCTTAAAAGTTTCTCAAAAGTTCTAAACCGTAACAAGCTTAAGTGGCTTATTTCACTAAGCCAAATTTCTTACTTAAAGGGTAAAATTGTAACCCGTATGATGAAACAGCGGAAAAAAAAGAAAATTGTCAAAAACTGACATAACCTTGGTATCGTTGTGTTCAATGCATTGAACGTTACTAACTGAAGTACCACATAGTTTACGATTATTTTATTTTTTGCAGTCTTTTCGTATTTTTTGATTAAAAAAAGATTACTAGGTAAGCCTCTACCTAGTAGAATTCATTCCTTATGCATGATTGGCTAGTCGATGTTATCACGTGAAATGACCATGTTAGGTATATAGCTTAAATATTCCGACTGATCAGGGTAGGCCATAGTAGCACAGTGGATACAACACTGGACTGCAATTTTGGCGACACCGGTTCGAACCGGTGTCTCAGACTCATTTTTTTTTACATTTTGGTATGCTATTTTACAATTATGATATCAAAGAGTAAAACATTTTATCAAACAAATGTCCTGAGATTCGTTACAGAAAAAAACATTTTTTGGTGCCAATCTGGTGTATAGTCCCTTTAATTATGATTTAACGATATAATTGAAAAATAATTTAAACTCCAAAAACTCTCAAGAATGTTAATATAACATATAAGTTATATCAGAATAAAAAAATGAGCTTAGCTTAATCTTGTTTATAGGCATGTTTTGCGAAATTGGAGCCTAGGATGCTTTTCAATAAAAATCATAAGGCTTCAGAGCTTTACTTTATGGGTAACTTTGGTTTTGGCGTAAAATGTGATTAAAAAAACACATCTTAAGGACATTCATTGCATAGATTCTGCCTTTACAGGTGTACCCTAGCACTCCCCTGCAGCAGGTTAGGTATCTCATGGAAACATGGCCTTGCAGCCTCAAATAGAGATCCGGTATTCAAGCAAGGATGCTATTCTGTTCATGATAAAACTATAAGAAAGCTAACCTGTTCATGCTGGTACAGGACCCGGAAACAGAAGCTTTCCTTGAACCGCTCCTCCATGTGTCTATCCTCAAATACTCTCTTATCAATCTGAAAATGGAATTACACCCATGGTCAGTAACCTTAGGACAGAATTATGGAATAGCATTGCACCTAAAATCATAAAGCTGAGGACAGAAATATGGAATAACAATACATCTGTGGCCATTTAGATGAGGACAAGAGTATGAAAATAACAATACACCTGTGTTCATTTTGATGAGGACAGAAGTATGGAATAGCATACGCCTTAAGTCATTTAGATGAGAACAGAAATATGGAATAACAATACACATTAAGTCATTTAGCTGAGGACAGAAGTATGGAATAAAATTACACCTGTGGTCATTTAGATGAGGACAGAAGTATTGAATAACAATACACCTGTGGTCATTTAGATGAGGACAGAAGTATGGAATAACATTTCACCTGTGGCCATTTAGCTGAGGACAGAAGTATGGAATAACATTGCACCTGTGGCCATTTAAATGAGGACAGAAGTATGGAATAACAATACACCTGTGGTCATTTACATGAGGACAGAAGTATGGAATAACAATACACCTGAGGTCATTTAGCTGAGGACAGAAGTATGGAATAACATTACACCTGTGGCCATTTAGCTGAGGACAGAAGTATGGAATAACATTACACCTGTGGCCATTTAGATGAGGACAGAAGAATGGAATATCAATACACCTGTGGTCATTTAGATGAGGACAGAAGTATGGAATAACAATACACCTGTGGCCATTTAGATGGGGACAGAAGTATGGAATACACCTGTGGCTGTTTAGATGAGAACAGAATTATGGAAAAACAATACACCTTTGGTCAGTTAGATAAGACAAACAGATAGAGTAACATTACAGCTGTTATAATATAGCTGAGGACAGATACATTACACTGGTGGTCACTTAGCTGAGGACAGAATTATGGAATAACATTAAAAATGTAGTCATTTAGCTGCGAAGAATAACATTAAATCTGTTATCATATAGCTGGGGATAGAAAAACAGAGTTACATACAGTTCATAGATTGCACTGTCGGTGATGTCCCCACATAATTTTTACGACAATTGTCTGCCCTGGTGATTTTATCTGAAAACAGAATTGATAAATGGACAACTATGAGCATTATCTGCCAGTTTTGCTGACAAAACCAACGAACAGGGATTGAGCCAAAGCATTTTAAAATGTCTATGCCTTTTACCAGCAAATATTTGGGTATTATTGTACCAACATTGCAAACAAATTGTCTTCTTTTAAAAAAATTGTCTTCTTAAAAAAGTTACAGATTCAGATAAACTTATAATTCACTATAAGAAAAAACATAAATGCTGAATATTAATTTTGTAAATAGCTCTGCAAGTTTTACAACTGTGAGCCTAAGCAGTTCAGTCTGGTCCATAGCAGTCACAGATCTTGTCAGATTTTATGTCAATTTAATATAAACACCAATTGTATATCTACATAATATACCTGCTGCCTTGACAAATTCCACTCACAAGCCAACGCAGTGCAGTCTGGTCCATACCAGACACAATGTGGTGCATAAATTTCCGCTGCATTGACTCAACCTCTTCCTGTAAGTCATGGACAAGAATTTACATATACTTTACTAGGAAATTGAAAAAAAATTCTGTTTTGATTTTCAAGTTTCAAAATTATATGAATTGAAATGAGAGATGATTTCTTATGACAAATGCTTCTAAATGGCACTGTAATGTAGTGACTCCAATCACTAAAACAATGGTAACAGCTATTATTTAAAAAATTAAGCAACTTCATACACATGTATATATGACATTATTTATTCTATTTCTAAAACAAACTAAATTGAGGTTATACTAATTGTAATGAAAGCTTATATACCTTATACAACCCCGAATAAGGTGTCCTTGGCAGAAACCAGAACTGGTCCATTTTGAAAGGCCATGAGAAAGGTTCAAACCCATAACCACTTGGGTGAGGGGTCGACATAAATACCCTCAATACTCTCATCCTCAAACTATACTTCATGGGTTACTAATACCTGATGGGGATCAAACAAACAACCTCTTGGGTGAGCGGCGGACATACATACCACAGACCATTCTCACCCTAAAACTATATTTCATGGACAACTAACGTGATAGGCCACATGGGGAGCAAACCAACAACCTCTTGGGTGAGGGGCGGACATACATACCACTGACCATTCTCATTCTCAAACTACATTTCATGGACAACTTACCTGATAGGCCACATGGGGATCAACCGAACAACCCCTAGGGTGAGGGGCAGACATATATACCACTCTCACCCTCAAACTATACTTTATGGACACCATCACCACCACCACCACCACCACCACCATCATCATCATCATCATCATCATCATCATTGGCAGCAGCAGTAGTAGCAGCAGCAGCAGCATAAGCAGCAGCATCACAACCTCAAAAAACAACAACAACAACAACAACAGCTCCTTGTAGCAGAACTTTATAAAACTACTAGGAACTACTAAGAGCTACTCAGACTTACTTGGAGCTACCAAGAGCTTTTAAGAACTTCCAAGAGCTACTAGGAGCTACAAATAGCTTTTTAGAGCTACTGAAGGAACTATTTAGAACAACTACGAACTACTAAGAGATACCAAATGGAACTACTTAAAGGTACTAGGAACTACTACATGCTTCATAGTGCTTTACATATCTCTAAGGTAAGTCTTGGTAGCTTTTAGTAGCTCTTTGCAGCTTTTAATTGGTTTTAGCAGGATAAACTCTTGTAACATTCTGCCTATGTGTCTATATATATATTTTTTTTACTAATAAACTTCATTTCATAGCTTTATTTTGCCTATTGATATAAGTTAATCAACTTATTGGCTTGAAATTAAGACTAATTGATTGATCATCACCATCATGTGATTTGTGTGACACCTGAGTGAAAACTTTGCTTCAGAAAACGGCTTGGTAAATTTGTACATTTTAGCTGTAAATGTTCCTGCTTAAAGCCATTAAGATCTAATAAGAGCTATTTAGATATACTTAGAGCTACAAAGAGCTACTAAGAGCTACTTATATATATTAAGCAATACCAAGAGCTACTAGGAGCAACCAAGAGCTACTAATAGCTTCTAAGAGCTACTAAGCAGAACTACTTACTAAAAGGAACCACAAAGAGCTACTAGGAGCTACCAAGAGCTATTCAGGGCTACCAAGAGTTACTAGGAGCTACAAATAGCTATTTAGAGCTACTGAAGGAACTACTTAGAGTTACTAGGAACTACTAAGAGATACAAGGAACTACTAAGAGATACTAGGAACTACTAAGAGATACTAGGAACTACTAAGAGATACTAGGAACTACTAAGAGATACTAGGAACTACTAAGAGATACTAGGAACTACTAAGAGTTACTAGGAACTACTAAGCGATACTAGGAACTACTAAGAGATACTAGGAACTACTAAGAGATACTAGGAACTATTAAGTAAAACAACTAAGAGATACTAGGAACTACTAAGAGATACTAGGAACTACTAAGAGATACTAGGAACTATTAAGTAAAACAACTAAGAGATACTAGGAACTACTTAGAGATACTAGGAACTACTAAGAGATACTAGGAACTACTAAGAGATACTAGGAACTACTAAGAGATACTAGGAACTACTAAGAGATACTAGGAACTATTAAGTAAAACTACTAAGAGATACTAGGAACTACTAAGAGATACTAGGAACTACTAAGAGATACTAGGAACTACTAAGAGATACTAGGAACTACTAAGAGATACTAGGAACTATTAAGTAAAACTACTAAGAGATACTAGGAACTACTAAGAGATACTAGGAACTACTAAGATATACTAGGAACTACTAAGAGATACTAGGAACTACTAAGAGATACTAGGAACTACTAAGAGATACTAGGAACTACTAAGAGATACTAGGAACTACTAAGTAAAACTACTAAGAGATACTAGGAACTACTAAGAGCTAATAAGTGTGACTACTAAGAAATTCTAGGAACTACACAGAGCTACTAAGAACCACTTAGACTAAGATATACTAGGAGAAACCTACTAAGAACTGCTAAGAGCTACTAACAGCTATGAAAAGATACTAGGCAAAGCTACTAAGAACTACTGAGAGCTACTGAGATCTGACCTACTAAGTGCTAAAATAATTAGAAAGAGCTTCTATGAGCTTGTAAGAGCTATGAATAAGAACAACTAAGGGCAGAGCAACTAATAGCTACCACTAAGAACTACTTCATAAGAGCTACTAAGATTTTTTAAGTGCATTTTAAATATTTTAAGAAGTTTTAAAAAGTTAGTTTAAAGACTAATTAAAATAAATTTGGAATTTAATCTAATTTTAAAGTCACTATTGGTAGTGTTAAATAAGAATTGAAATAATATAACTTTGAACAAAGACATTTTTTATTCATACGCAAAATTAATTACATGCAACAATTTAAAAACAACTGACTTTCTGAATTTTACATTTATTCTTATATATAATTAATATTCATAGTGCTTTTAATTATCCCTTTAATCTAAGTAAGTTTTGGTAGGTTTTAGTAGCTCTTTGCAGCTTTTATTGGTTTTAGCAGGATAAACTTTTGTAACATTATGACTTATTGTTGCTATAAATTTTGTTATTAACTAATAAATTATGTTTATTAGCTTTATTTTGCCTATTGATATTATATATAATTTAATCAACATTTCAGCTTGGAATTTAGACTAAGTACAAAATGTACATCATTGCAAAAATATGAATACCATTTAAGGAATGAATTTGTTAATTGATGCCTTTAGTGGGGTATGAACGCAATTAAAAGTGTGTGATGTCTGAAGAATTCCACACATAATTTAACCAGCCCAAATACGCATATACTGTTCATTATATCTTTCCAGAATAATATTTCGATGAAGTCTTCGTAAAACTTGTTTTTAAAATTTGTCTGCAATGTATCTTAGGCTATTGTAAATATGAGTCATCTTGGGTAAAAAACTAAGTCATTAGGTAAAATGTTTGGAAACTTTTAAAATATAATTGTATGTAAAACGCAACACATCTTTCCATCAGAATGATGGATGGCTTACCTTAAACTCAGCATATCAAACTAACAAGGGTGGAAAAGGGATTTATTCTTAAGACATACAAAAGTGCAATTTCAATAACTGATGCTTTTATCTTATTTCATGTAAATGTATTATTTCCTAAATTATATGAACGTGAAATATGGATGTCTAGTGACACCACATATAACTTTGATATGTTTTGAAAGGGGTTAATGAGTATAGAAAAAATATGTTAACAAGAGATGTTTGTCAAACATTATGCCCCCCTTGAGCGACATGTTGTCAGGATTATATGGACAATTGAATGAAATATGCATGGACCGAAATGACAGCTGATTTGTTGCCGTTAAGGCAGTTTAAGATTATGACCATTAAAGTGTGAGGATAGAGTGTGTTATGACCAAGACCTTTGACTCTATGAACTCAAAATCCAGAGTCATCAGCTGGTCACCAGAAACCTAAATGTCAAGTTCGATGGCCATGGGTGTAGGCATTGTCAAGTTATCACACAGACAAGATTTTTTCGTTCAAGGTCACTGTGACCTTGACCTTTGACCCAATGACCCCTTAAATCATAAGGGGTCATCTACAAGTCAGATGCAACTCCAAGTCAAGTTTGAAGGCCATGGGTTCAGGCATAGTTGAGTTATCACTCAGACAACCTTTTACCATTCAAGATCACTGTGACCTTGACCTTTGGCTCTATGAATCCTAAAATCAATAAGGTTGATCTACTGGTCAGGCTTAACATCCATGTCAAGTTTAATGATCATAGGTTCAGGCATTGTTGAGATATCAGTGGGAGAAGATTTGTTAACTTTTTTGCGTTAAAGGTTTCTGTGACATTTACCTTGGCCTGATGACCCCCAAAGTCGATAGGGGTCATTGAAAACTTCTTATGTTTGTGTCATTGGAACATCTGGGATAGTCTTTGCATATAGAAACTTATTAGGTATTTTACAACACTTTAATTTGTACAATACTGATTTTGAGTCATTGGTAGGGATTTGATAATTGTCTGTAGATAAGTATATCTTTATTTCATTTGGAATGCTATGTATTAGGGACAAAAAGTTTAGAAAGTCGTGTTGATTTACTTGATATATTGATTGAAATGTTTCAAAATCAAACCATGTTTTTGACCGAAGATCAAATAGTTGCCATATAAATTTACTCCCTTTTTCATACCAAGCTTCATAAAATAGGCTTTTGTTATTAAGTTTAATGGACTCGTTATTCCAGATTATGACATTTCTTTTTATAGACTCCTGATCAGGTTTTGAACGGGGGCCCTTCAGGGCCACGTTCATATTAGGCACATCAAATCGTTACTACAAATGATTACACGGTGATTCGGTCGAAATAATGCGCTCATTGAATGCTTGAATACACATGACATCTTTAAACTTCAACAAATCTGAATTGATGTATAGTAATGTACACTTGAACTCGTACATTTTGCATATCCCTGAAAATGCAGCTGAAACAAATCACAAAATGAAGACAACATATTTATACGCAACCACTCGAAAACGGCGAAAAACTAAATGTATTGTTACAGGTGTGAGTCGGTATAAGAAGTAGTTACCATAATTGATTAATCGATTCCAAACAATTCTAATATTTCCTTAAAAATGTAATGATATGTAAACACTATTTCACTGATCAATAAACAAACAAACGAAGTGAATGCTTTTTGGAAACCGTATATCGATAAAGTATATTATACAGATTACTCCGCCTATATTAAGCATGACCATTTCACTTTTCGATCGTAGCCATTTTGTAAGAGTGTCTCAATGGACTTCAGCTGGATTAAATGTGTATTGTAAGTATTTTATAATCAGATTGTTACACATGAACGGCTCTACGTGTGCGTGACATGACAGTTATTGAAATTGATTCATTATTTGCACTGTATACATATTGTTCTTTGTGCAAATATCTGTGTTTTATCTGCGTTGTTTATGTGCGTGACCTACATTAATTGAGAAGCATGAATAATGAACATGCGTGTTTATTCTATTATTTAATTTGTTTAGATTACGATGTGAATTTGTGTAGTTTATCTAGCTAATTATGATGACGTATATAATGCTTTTCGTTAATTTATGCATTCGTGCCGTTCGTGGCTCACACAGCTTCGTGACCTTAGGTGACCTACTACGTAGTTACATACCATGAATGTACTCAGTAGCGATGCAAAGTCGATTGTAGTAATCTCCCCTTATGAATCTCATGAATATTAATTTTCACGGAAGGCGACTCAATGCTGGGACCGGTTTTATACACCCTTTAAAACACATATATCAACATTTGCGGAGAACCATGTGGCTATTTATAGTTAATAACAGTAGATGATGAAATATTCTGGGATCAAGTCAGAGTTCACTGAAAACGTGGTTTTTCTAAAAGAAAAACGAAAGTGAAAATTTGACGGTTTTTTCATGTTTTAAGGCAAGTACAAAGGATTATTTTGTTTGTATTTAAGTATGGGAGGGGTCTCTCATATGTTTTATCACTTTTGATCGAAAACAACTGGACTATGAACAATTTATAGACTTCGCCATAATGTAAACAAAAATCGAAAATGGCTGCCGCGAAGTGAAACTACCATACAGTTTTCACTTAGTCAGATGTTTGATGATTAATGCATGAAGCAGTTGCTGACAGCTTCAAAATGCAAGTACACCTTGTGTAAATAGGTGTAAACATTAAGAATGAAAACATTTTATGTCTGCTCTTTAAATATTTGTTAAAAAAAACATGTTTTTCACAAAGTTTGTGTTCGTCCCCAGTTTCGTACGGTTTCGTTCTCAAATATGTTTACAGTATGAAATAAAGACGTGTTTTTATAAAATAAAGCCCGAGAAAAATGTCAGACTTAGGTTACATCAGTAGTTTTCTAACTGAAATGCGATATTGGGTTCATCTCCAAGTGTTGGCTTCATCGCATCTGTCATGAGCAGCTTTTGGTTGTGGTGGAACACTTAAAAGTTGAACCCATCAATTTAAACTGGTTTGCCAGATATGTGTTAATTGAGTATGTTGTGTAGGCTATAAGGGTGTCAATGATTGTATGTTTGGGTGTTGTTGATTTATTTATTTTCCTTTCTTATTATTTTAAACAGACCCGGGAGGAACTGTAAAGAACCAGCCAGACAGCCCGCCCGCCGAGCTGCCCACCCGGCTGAGCTGTACTTTGTGTATGCCAACATGCCGGCATGCTGTAATTTTTTAGTACTTCAAGATCATATAATGGAAAATTGTATCCAAACTGAAGTATAAAGTGAGTAAGTTTGGGTCTTATAAGCCCATTGATACTGTTTGTTCCATTCCTAAATGAAGTCCTTTCATGTTGTTTGTAGGTCATTTCTGGTGCGGCTTTGATAATAATATTATTTTCTAATGGAACTGCTGACTCGTATTAGTCTTTGGTCTGTATTGTGCATCTATTCACACATTTTGTTTGCTCTTTTAAGCAAACATTACATTAATTTAAAATTCTATAAGGCCACACCAAATTAATGTTTAGTTCCTCGGATATTTGCCAAAAAAAAATATAAATAAGAAGGATTGTTCAAAACAATTGCCTTTAAACCCATTTTAATGCCATCTTGAACTGAACCTCTAATGGACATTGGGAAAATGTCGGAATACACACTATTTATTCATCCGTGTTTAGTACAAACATTATATGGATAAATCTAATTTCTTATATAATTAAAACGTACTTTAATATGAGGATCATTCATAATAATAAATAACACTGCTTTTAGTAAAAAGTTTGAAACGACTTATATAAATCTACCTGAATCAGTTTAACATCATATGCAATTGTATTTAGACATAACTTAGGATTGATTTTGTATTTGTAAAAAATGATCACTTACACAGGCATCACCAAACATCAGACTCCATTTAACATAGACTAAATTTTGTTTTTATTATCACAGGAAATGCAATGACATGTGCTTATTAAAACAAAAAGAAGGATATTTTTTAGATTACATTTTTTGGTTATTTAGATGTTTTTATGCACCAGCCAATTGTATATGCCCCCCTCCCCCTCCCCCGACTAAGTCCGAAATAGCGGGGACTTCGACTTCCGGTCTCTCAAAACCCGGCAACCCCGAATACCTATGTGAGGCCCATTCCCGACTATTTTCAATATGAAGACAAAACCACATTCACTAGGCACTGCGGGGCCACCTGTAAGGTAAAAACACAGCCCATTGCCTCTGCTGTCCCTGGTTTACCCCTGGAACAAGGGCGAGGGGTGGGCGGGGTAGTGGTTACAATTGACAAGTGCATTACAATCCCGGATTATGCTGCAAATAAAAACAAAATATAAGGTGATAAACTTACGCTTACTTATGTTCAGTTATATCCAGACCAGTGTTTATATCGCTATTTGTGAAAAGATCCATCGGCGTAGCTCCAATAGTATACTTTCAATGAGCATCTGTTTAACTCGGCTTTACAATTATAAGTTGCGAAGCGGGAGTATATTTTGAATGTCATTCAACATGTTTCCCCCTTACCCCGACCCTGGAGATTCCGATGGATCGTGGAATGATGACTTCAAACTCAGCTTTTATCACAGATGTGGGAGTTAGTCAGTGTTTTTAAATTTCCATCGAGGTACGTGTGGGTGACAGAAAGGCAAAAAATCTATTTGCGTTCGTTTTGTTTCAAAGGTAGAAGAGAAGCATGTCGTTCGTGAACAGTCTTTAGAGTTTGTCACTTGCAAGTCAATAAAGGGAGTATATTTTGCACAAAGCATACTCGAATATCTGCAAGGCACCGGCGTAGATATTTTGAAGATTCGGGGCCAGTGCTATGATGGCGCAGGAAACATGGCGGACAAGTACTAAGGTGTTCAGGCGCTCATCCGTGAAAGATTACCACTCGCTAACTAAACCCATTGTAAGTCGCATTGCCTATACCTGTCATTTGTCCACAGCTCCAAACTTCCATGCATCAGGACCACGATGTCTACAGTGCAGGATATCGCATTTCCGTTTGACTACTCTGCAAAACGCCTCACAGCATTTGCAAAAGAACTGACGTTGTTACAACACAAGCGATGGAAAGCTGACAAAAGTTTAAGACCTTGAGTGAAACAAGTTGGATGAGCAGGGCAGATGCGCTTCGTACATTCAAGAATGCCTACCGCGTTGTCGACAATGCGTTCGAAACTCATCAGGAAAATGGTGACGTCAAAGCCAGCGATCACCTCCACGCTATACTGTAGTTCCAGTTTATTGTTACACTTGTGACAACAGAGCACATTTTCAGCAATCTAGTAGGTATTACAGCAGAACTTAGCGGTAATAGTTTGTGCTTACTACTACATGCGACTTCAGTTAATAATGAAAAAAATGGATAAAAAACACAGCAAAAACATAGATAATAACTTCATAAATTTGAAAATTATTCTCAGAACAAAACGTGTTGCATCTAGAGACTTATGCATGATATTTTATAATTAAAAGTAAATCATCAGTTAAAAAGTATCTGTCTGCTTTCTTTTATTTTTTTATACACGATGAAACAGTGAATTTATGCATAAACATAATATATACATATCTCATATACATCTAGGTGGACATGGATCTGTTGGAGGCAATCGAGCAAACGCAGGTGGTCATGCAGATATATCGAACTGAGAGGGTTGACCCCCTGGTATGGGATGCCCTTTATCAGGAAGCTGTGACTTCCGCCCGGTTAGCTCAATCGGTAGAGCGTTGGACTGTGAATCGGACAACCCGGGTTAGATTCCCAGGCGGACCAGGTCACTTCTGTAGTGATTTGATATGAAATCCTTTCTACGACCATTCGCACTGTACCACTGCCCCTGGCATGTACAGAAGTTGTCAGTTCCTTGCAAAGGTGAAGGCACCTAGTACTGGTTAACCGCCTGATAGTCTGCCCAGGATAGGTGTGCGCTGGTTGATCCACTGGTGCACATAGCAAAGCGTCTTAACGCAATAATTAACAATTCAACGGAACACAAATAAATGATAAAAAAACATTTTTTTAACAGTTCGAAATGCATCGAGATCCGTATTCAGATATACGCGGTAAACTTCTATTAGGTATTTTGCATTCTTTTACCTATAACAGTTAAATCGATTCGGCAATTAACGATATCGATTGAATGTTTTATTTTTGTTTTACATAGATTGACCCATCAGTGCCAAGAAAAGCAGCCAGAGACAAAAACAGGGTGAACTATGATGTACAGGACCCCGGTCGGTATTAGACGGTTTCCCTCTTCTACGTTTTTGTTGACCACCTGCTTCAAGAAATGGATACTTGTATCCTAAAGAATGAAGAGCGATTCCAGGCTCAGTGGTTAATTCCGACCAAATTTGAAAGTCTATAGCCGGACAATGTGGACAGGATCTACGATGCATATGAAACAGACATGCCCAAGACTTGGCAAGAGTTCAGCGAGGAAGTAAGCAGGTGGAATCTGCGATGACAGCTGAAAGATACAAAGCCTTCGACACAGCTGGCGACACTCAACAAGACATCGGAGGCAGCTTATCCCTGCATATACATTATACTGCAGATACTGCTGACCATGCCTGCCACATCCGCCTCATGTGAGCGCTCCTTCAGTTCCATGAGGCGTATCAAGACATACCTTCATTCTACAATGACCGGCGAGAGGCTATCCACACTTAACGTCATCTATACTCATCGCGATGTTGAGATAAACATAAATACAATCATAAACACATTTGCTTCAGTCAAATGCATGAACTTGGATTTCATTTAAAGACACTCCATATATCATCGTAAAAAACCCCAACTAGACACGCTGATTTAACCATTGCATACATATTTTCTATTTTGAAGATTTTTTGACAAGTAAGTATCAACTTTTGTATTCAGTTCTGTTTTTGTACATCATACGTAAGAAAAAAATAATTTTTAGTCATGTGCATTATGAAACTATTTTAAAGACTAAAAAGGCTCAAGATATACTACGCCAAACGCACCATATCGGATCTATAGTTTAAAAAAACTTTAGATACTTCTAAATAGGCCCAGCTACGCCCCTGAGCATGAATAAGGTTTTGTTTTAAAATGCTCCATACACTCAAATACACTACACAAAGTCCTGTGGAATCTTTGCGTTTAATTACATTTTATTTAAGTGATTTTTAAATATTTTCCCGTAGAAGTTGCTCATCTCTTAACCACACGTAAACAAATACGCATTGATGCTTTTTAGTATGATGTTTACTGACGATATAGTACTAACATATGTTAATGTTTTGGAATAGCGTGTTTGGGTCCTTTTAAGTCTCTTTTGTTATATGGCGATTTCTTTAACAACGTTACGATAACTGTTTTGATTGATAACATAAAGAAAACGTTCACAAAGCCTAATATGAAGGCTTTCTAAATTTGAAGATATGTTCTAGTTCATTAACAGGTTTCATGTAAACTCAAATTGAAATACCAATAAGCATGTAACTGTGCTATGTAGTAACAAAATAAATAAGACTGTAATGTTAAAAGAAAATAAACAGATATATAACATACCTGTTACGGTACATCCGCGGCATCACCCAAGCGTATCGTAACATAAATAGTATCATATAACTTATGAATATGCTGGTGTGCGCCGGATGGTTACAGTTACAGGTATACCACAACTACATCAAAATCATTTAAGATAGTTTTAGATTTTTATGTCTCTTCACGTTTCTATCACATGAACAATAGTGGGCGGAATGATAAAAGGAATACAGACAGATATAAATGATTAAATGGGATACAGCTAAGTTAGGAAAGAAACACATTTTGGTTCGACTTAAGAAGTGTTCTACTATTTTGAAAAGAAATGTACACTAATTGAGCCATATACTTAAACAATGGAACATGGCGGATTTGTCTTATAAAAGAACCACCACGATAATAACTGTGATTAAACTGGCAGCAACTTATAGCAGACATAATTTATGATTCATGCTGCAGTTGAAAGAAGAGACGAGAAAACTGTGTATTCATCTGAGAAACATCCCTACTGTTTTGATTTCAATGATATTGACAACGTTCCTTCATTTGAAAAGCAGACAATGCACAATTGAATTTTCACATGTAGATCAAATTTACAGTGCATGCACCTGTCCAAATGCGTTTTTTTTTAAATCTACCAAAACGAAGCAGAACAATATTTTAAACATACTTTTGGTGTCCAGATCATTTAAATAATAATATGCAACAAATCTAGAAATAGGTTTTAGCGTTAGGGAGGATCAATTGAAAATTACATAGAGAAACGCCTCTTTGAACTATTTTCAAAGGCATTTATTAGACGGAACAAGTTGGCATGACAAATCAATGCACAACCCTTTTGAATGATTTTGAGGAACACATTCAGATAGACTGACTTAACAACCACTGACAATGCTTTACAATCTGAACATTTTGTAACTAAGGCAAATACATATCACTCAATTTCAGTAAACAACATTATCGCAAATTTAAAGCAAAACAATACCTTGAGATATTAGGGTAATATTTAGTTATAAACAAGTTGAATCCTCTTATAGAAAAAACTTTTGCTAGGGAGAAAACTACTTATATGGCAGTTAATGATAAAAAAAACTTATTTTTATTAACAATGATCGCTAATATAAATTTATCTATTGGACATGCACAGATGTCATTGAAGTATTAAATTTTTTACTGAATAATTATTCCCTAATATTCGGTAAATGTTTATATACGCAAACAATAGGCATTCCAATGGGTGCCAACTATGTACCTTTACTTGCAGACCACTTTTTATACTGCCATGAAAGTGAATACATGTTGAAAATATCTAAGTCTCTCGCCCTAGATGATAAATTCAATAGCACTTTTAGATATATTGACGATATTCTATGTTTGGATAATCCGGTATTTACAGATAATATTGAATCGATATACGCCTCACAACTGCAACTTGATAAATCTAATACATCCAATTTAAAAGCATCCTATTTAGATCTGCAACTCGAAGTAAGGGAAGATATATTGAATATCAATCTTTATAATAAACGTGATGATTTAAATTTTAAAATAATTAATTACCCTTCTTTAGATGGAGATGCTCCTGATTAACCATTGTATGGTGTTTTTATTGCACAGTTGATAAGATTCGCAAGAATATGTACAGATGTCCAAATTGTCTGCTCTCGCAGTAAACCTATGACGGAAAAACTTCTAAAACAGGGTTTCGGATATCATAAATAAAGGAAAACTTTCTCAAAATTTGTTAATGGTCATTATGATATTATATCAAAGAACAATATTAGTCTTAAATCGCTGATTGCTGATAGTATTGCTCATATTGATTTTTATGGTGATGTTTTAAAGTTTAAAATTTGTAAAACTAAAATGTTTCCAGCAGTTAGTTTGGCAGATAGACTCAATGCATTCCTTTTATTTTATTTACACAGTGGCTTTAACGGCAATACTTTGAAGAGTACTTGCCTTCTTGTTTTTGAAGATGAATTCCTTAAACAAAATATATGGTTGAATATAGCGTCCTTACATAACTCAACTTTCAGTCCTTTGGTTTTATGAAAATTTTGCAGATTCAAGTTATCTTTAAACCGTCTTTGGCTGACTCGGAATGTTCCGGCATGTGACGTCATTTTCTTCAAATATTTTACATATAAAGGTAATCATTTGGAAGAAAGGTTAAGCTAATACATGTCGATTTTATTTTTAATATTGTTTGTTTTATTTGTTCCCAGTTTTGGTACAATGATGCTTTTTATTATGAAACTTTATGATCACACAGTCTTTTACCTTTTATTTTCTAAGGCAGACTGTGTGTGATGCTCATAGTTTCAAACAATAACTGCATCGTATCTTTGAAAAGTTTTTGCCTTATGTTATCTGAATTGTATTCCTTCGTCTGCAGATAGAGTTGGGATCCCTAATCAATGAAGTACTTGGGGTTAACCTTTAAGTTCATTATTATCTGTTTATTATTAAATTTACTCAAGTTAATGCATATTTTAATAAGATTTACCGTTTTTACTTTATTCAGAATTGTTGGAATAAGAGTGAGGTTTATGCACGTAAACTGGTTTAACTCCCCAGTAAATTTACATTTTACTGACCGTTTCAAGTTGGAACATAACAATCCTTGATAAACATACCCAGTTTTTTTATAATATATACATGGATGAATGACCATCTCGTGGCAGGCAGCAGGTGTCTGGCTATCTCATGGCATACTGCATGGCAAAGCAGGTTTCAGATGGATGACCATGTTATTTGCAGACTGAAGGTGGATGAGCTTCTCATAGTCGAATGGCGGTGGATTACCAAGGTGGATGCCAATGTCCTTAATCATGTGACAGATCATATGCAATGTGTCCTTGAATTAAGTGTTTTTTAGGATAACGGATTCAAACCAAACGTCCTCTGTAAAATGTGCAAAGAGACACCTGTTCATTTATGGTCAGAATATATATGGTAAATGTTCTTATATTTTTATTTAAACGCAGTTTACACCAACAACGTGGTTTAGCCTGGAAAATTACGACCTAAACCTTACATTCTTTATCAAGCCTGTAGGAATTGCAAAAACTTGTGTCGAATGATAAATTTTATATTTCTTCCTTACTTAATTTATACATGTAGTGATAAACCACATCAGTGTAATATTACGTGTATAATAACGCGATATCGGATCCTTGTAAAATGTGTATGATAAGAGGATTTTTTGTATGTATTTGAGATTGTAATGCCGCGCAGCTTAACTTAATTCTATTTTGATCAAGGGATTTAACAATGTTTCGTTACCGCTGCCAGACATGGCCCGTTTATCTCCCGCGTGGTTCTGGGATTGACTCTGTTACTACCACATTTTTGAAAGAAATAGTGCATTCAAACTTGAAAACTTGACTTAGAAGTCTTTTTTTTTTGCAAAACATAATATCTAATCTGCAGTTATAACTTCTTGTATCACACACTTTCACCGACTGCTCCGTTTAGCAGAAAACAACTGATTTTATTGGAATAAAGTCAAGTGTATTATTTACTTATCTTAAGGAAACACGTGCAATGCAGCAGTCATATTATTGACTATTAATTAATTTGGAAAGCGCAACTTACTAGGTTTGCAAACAGCAACCTCGGTGCGAGTGAGGACTTTCATTCACAACAATGTTAAGTTCAGTACTCGTAATGCCCTATAACAACAGCTAAGACTTTTGTTTCAATTTCAAATTACAAATGTAATTTAATTCTCTTTTACGTACTATGCAATGATCCTTATGGTCAGTAAAACACTCAAATTAACAACACTGTAGAAAACATAGTTGGTGTTATCTCAGAGTGACTATTTACAAACCGCTTTTTAAAGCAACTGTGCACCAGATGATCAATTTGCAAGAAAAAAAGAAAATTGTCGAAAACTGTCATAAACTAAGTATTAATGTGTACAATGCATTGAAACTTACTAACTGAAGTACCACATAGTTTACAATTTATTTAAGTTTAGCAGTTATTTCGTATTTTTCCATTAAAAAAAGATTGCTGGGTATGTCTACCTAGTAGAATTCATTTGCTTGATTGGCTAGTCTGTGTTATCACGTGATATTACCGAGTTAGGTTTATAGCTTAATTATGTCACCCGATAAGAGTAAGCAGTCGTAGCTCAGTGGATACGACGCTGGTTTGCAATTTTGACGACACGGGTTCGAACCCGGTCTCCGACACAATTGTTTTTTTACATTTTGGTACTTTATTTTACAATTATGATATCAAAGCGTCACACATTCTATTAAATAACTATCCTGAGATTCGTTACAGGAAAATACATTTTTTGGTGTCAATCTGGTGTACACTCCCTTTTATGCACATATTTGCGTTTTGACTCGAGTGACTGCTAATTTTAATCAAAATTTTGATGCATGTAATGCATCTGATAACTCTTTCCGATAATATTTATTTATACGTAAATAACCAATCTCGAGTTCTGTGTCCTTGTGCTTTGTTCACCGTGTAAATTTTTGCTTCCTTGTCCATCGGGAGCATTGTATGTTTTATAACGCCCTAGAAAATGTCCAGTCGATCGATTAAAAAACTCTAAAAATTATCCATTTGATGGCAATTTATGTATAACAGAATGTAAATAATAGAAATCTCTTCTTGAAATACTGTTTCTGACAATTCATTATTAGACTATCTGCGCATGCGCGCAGGCAGTCTTAAGACCACAAACTCCAAAGAACTACTTATATTCATGTCGTTTTAACCCAATTTTTTTTGTCTCAATGCACTCTATTTTTAGCAGAATGACGACGAAATAATAAAAATAGATAAGTTGTATTGCGGTCCGGGTATGCATGAGTTATTGATAGTACGGCTATTTCCGCGCCGTATTTCTGTATCCCGGCGTTTTATTTTTAACAGGACATAACTATTTTTAGATCGATATATTTATCAGATTAATGGGTCAAAATAATGGAGGCTCTGGTAGGAAGGTAACGTACTGATATTCAATCAGAGTTAGGCCAAGATGTTCTAGAAATTATTACCGACCGCAAGTGTCCCATCGCCTGCAGGGTTTGTTATTATAACCTGGTGTGACCCTGAAGCACGGCTTACCTGTAATGGTGTGTTTTTGATATTACTTTTATCAGATAAGAAACAAAAAAGATTGTCTGAAAGTCAAAATAGTTGTATCTCCGGTTTCGCGTTACTAATGCTTTAAACACAATGATTTGCCTGCTATATAATTACAAAATACTATTCATTCTATGATTTTTAGGCGTATACTTTTACTATTAAGATGTTTTCATTTTTTCGGGTAATAGCTTGGTTCCGGTGTATTCTTGGCATAGTTTTGGACGTAAGGCTTTCAAATTATTCTAACACACATGCCCTGATACGACAGTGAGTTATGCATACGTTTGATGAAGAAAAGTAGTTCGGATTTAACCTGTAAAACATCTAAAGAGTGCGAAGCATTCATAACAGCACAATTATTATTACTATACAGATACTTACAAAACACATAAATAACATTTATCTATCAATAAAACTTGAAAAACCACAATCATATTCCCATTCTTAGAACAGACAATTTCTGATAATCTAAAAATAGTTTCAACTACATTAACTGACGGAATTTCTAAAAATAGTTCCTTCGTTAACTGACCACATGTTTGTCCTCACCGCGTGAAAACGACCATATGATAAGCTCTGCATTTTGATAGGAATTATTTCTAAAGTTCCTCGTAAAAATAAAATAATTTTCCTTAAACAATTAAAACGTGTATGTTCATAAAACTTGCATTACGTATGATATCTAATCAAGCATCCAAAACCTTTAGAAGCGATTGAAAGGGGTATGCATTGTAACTTTAAATACATCAGATGATACGTCGACTGATGTGATACGCTGTGCAATTTGAATGGAATTATTGCTTAAGTTGTTTGTAAAAATGGTTTTCCTTAAACATAACGTGTACGTTCATAAAAGGAAATGAAATATATGATGTATTGTATTTTCCTAACCTGTGATATCTAATAAAAGCAACGAAAAATCTTTAGAAACGATTGAAAGGGGAGTGCATTATAATATTAAATACATGGGGAAGGGGGATTACGACGATTGAAGTGACATTAACACAAACAAAATGACACAAGACGCCATAAAATAGATATAGATAATTATATTATGTTTGTTTTTTCGCCCAGTGTGGGCACAAGCGTTCTTGGCCCTCGGCACATTTTTCACTTTTATCTATGTGCCCTTCACCCATTGCCATAGTTCAAATTAAATTTGCAACTCTCACATAATTGCCCGCAGATAGTCTTTCAGCGCCTCGTGCTTTGATATATATATGGTACGTTATCTAAATCGTTTTTAGAATACGTTTTGATTTCAGCTCAGCTGTCTAAGGTAGTTTTTAGATCACAAATGAGGCTTTTACAACAACCAATGAAAAGGACAAGTGTTTCAACAAGGCAACTGTTTTATCAAAGACTAACATTTTGGGAAGTAAGTGTGCCCTTAAAAGCTTGTGGGATTAGTTAATATACAATAGAAAAAGTCTACAATAATTTGTTGTATGTTGTGTAGAACGAGAAACATGCAAATATAACTGTAATAATGCATAAATCTGGTTTTGAAAGAACGATATTTTTGCTGCTAAAAGAAGGTTACACGTTGTGATGAACATGAACATGGAATTTGCTATACTGTTATATTATGAAACATATAAATAAATAGTTTTCAGCTATGAACTACAAATTTATCGATTTATCCATGCAAACATTTAAACCAGTCTGCAGTGTAAAGTGATCAATTAACGCGTTATGTTTTGTTCAAATGACGTAAACAATATTTGCCGTGTTGTGTCGTTTACAGTGGTCTGTGCTATTTCGAATTCAATATTATTCTTAACTATGTTTAGAATTCCTTTAGCAACCACTTAAGATTACTTTTTCTTCAAAGTCACAATGTTCAAATTAATTGGTAGTTAAATGAAGTTACATTACTTGATACCGAATTGTTCACCTTATTAATATTGATATTACAAATATCGAAAACGCAATCATAAATGTCGTGACAAGCCTACCATCCATTAATGCGATGTGATCTTTTTGAATGAGACAAAACACAAGTACATCTATTCATACTGGAATTTGCAATAGAACGGAAGAGGTTTCACTCCGATTGCTTTGCTACGTAGTCAGCAAAGAAGCTTAGGTTTGAAGATCCGTTCTGCAACGCTACAGACAATGATAAACCACCTGGACGTAACCCAATTACATTAATGCAATGTTAATTTAAATGGACCTCATGCTGATATGCATTCATCCATGGTCTTGTATGTTTAATTGATAGGTATTATCTCGCCGGATTTCTAAGAGTGCGTGATACTGGAATTACTCTTGAGGTGAAATTAACATCACGTAATATTGTTGTGTATGTTTACAGGCACATCGAAAGACAGCAAGTGACAAGTACCACATATGCAATTGCTGGATTGTGTTTACGGTAATGCTTTAAGGAAATTCGCTTTGTTTCAAATATTGGAGGTATGAATAAATATGAGACGAATATTCCAAAGATTTAATATATTTTTGATACGTATACATAAATACAAATTATGAATTAGCATATAAACATACATAAAAAACAATCGTTCATATTACATGTGCATTGCAATTAATTTTAGCATCACGATACAAACATAATATAAATACAGTATTGACAGCAACTGAATTGAATTTAAAAATAGCATAATTACATAATTTGAAAATTGCGAGTGAAACACGTTGGAAGGTCAGCCATTTTTAAAGAACGGAGGCCATTTATGAGTTTAAATTTGATTTAAACATTATATCAGATTGAACAATATGTTTTATTTAATGCTAAATGAAAGTAAAGCTGTATAAAAATATATAAATATAAACACGTATATTAAACATTACATAAAATCCATGGTAAATTAATTCCTATACAAAATAAAACTAGTACAAGACATCTGAAGTTTACGGTGATTAAATATAAAGTAGGCAAATAATATTTCGTAAAGCTCAAGTGTAAACGTTGATAAAAAAATGTGTATATATATATATATATATACATATAATCAAAAAGAAACAATAAATTACATTATTTGTATTTTTCTTAAGCAAAATTTACACACTATATTTTTGCTATAGCTTTGTACAAAACAGTTTACATATTTGACTGAGCCGTACTAAAACATATGTTCTGTGTTTCACAAGAACCAAGTTTTTTTTCTAAATTTGACCTTTAAGGCATTTTCGCAGCAGTTTTTTTATGTTATCCTATAATAATAAATACGAAATCGGAAAACTCATTCAAGGTGATGAATCAAAAAAACAATATAAACTTTATTGGTATGATGATTAAAATGGAAATTCGACAATAAGAAAAAATAGAAATATGTGCGCCTGCAGCAGGATTCGATCCTTGGTACTATTGATCTGCACTCTGGGACCACTCCCACTGCACTGCGGTAAACATATTCTTTCCTGGGGTTTATGTAGCATATCAACAAATGTCGAAATAATATAGACCGAAGAGAAAGTTACTGACATACAAATGTTTATGTTAGTTTATGACAGGTTAGGTTAACATACTTTTGAACACAATATTTCCTTTTATCAGTCTTTTACTCGATCAGGCAGAAAATTAATACGAATCGTTCAAGAACAGTAATTTATATATGAGATTATTCGTAGACATAAACAAAAACATCGAACACAACAGAGATTGAGCCATATGTATAGGGATGAGGTTCAGCACACTTTAGAACCTTATTTTTAACATTTTAGTGACGAAAACAATCACAATTGTTTTTTATGTGAAACACACAATCATATTTTAATGGACAGAACTGTTGACAATTCGTTTATGATTGACACAACAATTTTCCTTATATGCTCAAACATTTACTTGTTGAATAACGTAACTGTTACAACACCTGGTTTACATAAATGTAAAACACAAAATCAGATATAGTTTACGATTTGATGCTTATACCAAACTTATACATGACGTACATAATACATCGCATGATACTTTAACAATTACAAATAAAAAAATACTTATAGTTTATAAACAGCAAATATGTTTATTTCGTTTAACGGATTACAGGTCAATCGTGTTTATAAGTATTTTCACTTTTTTGAAAGTCATCTCGAATCTCTGAAAAAAAGTTAGACTGGTTTACTTTAATTCGCACAGGGGAATATTGACTCCATCTTTGGCATTCTTACTCTGGATGTCTACGCTTTCCTGCCGTCTCTTACACCTGCGCAAATAAAAATTAAGTATTAACAAAACGTTTAAAAATAAGCAATAAGCTAATAAAATGTAATACCTTACCTAATCTACATTTATAATGCAACCTACGCTAAATAGCACAATACTAAATATTAAAAAGCATATGTTCGCTCAGTAGTACAAACACTATAATAACTTATATTCTAATGGATTTAAATGAATATGCAGAGGCAGTGACCTTGCCCTTTCGATTTCTTTTACCCTAAAGCAAATATATATTCACTCTTCTTAAATCAACCAACCAAAACAGTGTCATGACTTCGGGTCACTGAACTATGTCAATCGACCGGAAATTCGACGGACCGGCCATTGCATGATCCGAAAATACTGCAGGCATCGGTTGGGAAATGTTTAAGTAGAACAACGTAATGTACCAACCCAAACGGGTTTCACAACCCGTCAACCCAAGAAATATATTTCATTTTCCAAAGTAAACTAACTGTATATATATATTGCAAGAGCAAGGTGTTATGGGTAGCACAGAAAACAGTTTCTTTATATTAACCTTTTTACTACGACTGCCCCGACAACCAGAATCAGCACGCCAATGACGGAACTAACAATAGCTAGTATCACCCATGTGTCGTCACCAGAAGTCGGTACCGTCTCTATATCCGGTTTGAGAGTGGCAGTGTTGTTTTCGCAGACTGAATTAGAGTGAAACATTTGAAAATAAGTCGTATTAGTATTTTATCACCAACCTGAGTTCTGAAAAGGGGTGTGCTTTAAACTGATTGCATACTATCATTTTTATTTGAAAAAAACCCGGTTCATGCATACGTAAGTATTATAGTATTCACTTAATCTGACAGATTACCTGGCTTCCAGAAGTGCGTTTCATCTGAATTTCTTGAGCATTTTAAACACTGGTGTGTCTCATTGACTTCGTAACATCGTCCGTTACTAACACAAAATCCAGGCTGCAAAACAAAATGCAATAATGAATACATTGTAGATAAATCGTATGCATGAGCACATTTTGATATTTCATGAATAAGATGGTCATTGACTTGTAACCACTTTGTTTCCGTAGCAACACATTACGCCCAGCTCCGCACACTTTATTCCTATAACGCTGCAGTACAACTGATAAGATAGTATGTCAATTTGGCTAGGTTTTAAGATATTGTCTGAAATATTTCAAACTAAGATCATCCTTGTCTATGGTTACTTCGTCTTTATAGAAAATAATTCCACCACCAATCAAAACGTTGTATCACAATTTGTTTGATTTCTCCGTATTTTTTGTAGCAAATGCCACTCTCTTTCACAGAAAGAAAACCATGGAATGAATTTCGATACTATACTTAAATATATAATAATGAGAACAGCAATATGAACTTAAACGTAAGTTCGTTACCAGCTCCTCGCACGCGACGTTTCCGGCATGTTTTTCACATTGAACACAATCTGAATCAAAGTGAACAACAGAATCCTCTTCACTGTACGTATTGTTGTTATTGCTTAAGCCAACACGAAACCCAATAGCAATAATTTCGTTTGGAAAATCCATTGTCGCTGAGCGTTTTGCTCGATGGTCCGCTATGTCGCAAGCTACTTCGGAAAAACCATTGATTATCCCGGGCGTCTCAATTGTTTTTTCGTGCTGATATGTGACCTCACTGGACGTTACCTGAATAGGAACATTTTAAAGTTTGAAAGCGTTAGTTCTTTGTGTATGAATATGTTTTGACTACCTCCGATATGAGTCATTAGAGATTTCTGATCAATGTACAACTTTAAGTTCTAGCCGATATTTGACCGCGCATGCTATATTTTAGTTTTTAAACATTCCTTGAGAATTAACATTTTAATGATATTTTAAAATGATGAAAAACGAAGGAACTATTTGTTAAATGCCATAACTTTAGGATATCTAAACATTTTTACAAGACAAATTGAGAATTTTCAATTAATAATCAATTTTAATGTGAATTAGACGACTACAATTGCATTTAAATGGAAAACAAAATTTCACAACCCCAAACCTTTGGAATAACAGGTTCTGAAAACTTAAATCTCAAACAGTTAATCAAGTGCGCGTTTCAAAGGTTTAAAGTACCGTTATTTAATGAAATACTATGTACATGTTCTTTGGTTAACTATTCAATAAAGAGTAAAGCGAGGGATTTGTCTGTATTTTATATATTCAGGGCCTTACACAGTGCAAACGACTACGGGAAAGCCAAAAATTAAAATGTTTCAAAGCTCACGCTTTATTTAGTTTTGACGAACGTATTTTTCAGGAGCAACACATGCATCCTTTGCGACACATGTTGTGGTAATAAGGAGTTGATTACATTTTACAAAAATGAGTTTTTATCAGTGCCAAACGACTTTTGAATTGTGTAAGGCACGAAACTAGGAAATAAGTAAAGATATGTTATCTGTATCCAATTATTTGTTCAAGTAGGCTGAATTGACTTTATTATATTTCATCTAATGTTTTAAAGAATTACATTGCATTTCAAACTGGCTATGAACATTTCTTATGGCGTTTGTTTTGACGTTATAATCTATATTTGTCACTATATTAAGAATAAAATTACGAAAAAACAACAACTAACCATATTGGTTAAAACCCTGGTAAAAAGTGAGTGTCAATAAATATATGTAATATGTACACCATAATGAGGCGACATATAGATATAACAAATACATCCAAACAAATAGTAATATATTCGTTTTACTTGCGTAATCGACGGTATTGACATTGAGCCAACATATATTGCTTATTTATTATTTTGCAGAACTTTACAAGAAAAATACATTAATACCATTTATAGTTTGCTTTCATTAAAATGTTGTATTTTAGGAAACATGCTACTTTAAATAAAGAGTGTTACCTCAAAAGGAGTCAGACGACACATAAAGCCTGTGTCTGCAATGTTGTCAGCATAGATGTAGATAATGTTGCATGGTCTTTGCTGGTAGTCACACATGCCTTCATCTGGTATTCCCAACATCTCCGGAGAGAGTGATGAGTCTATTGAGCAATCACTTCCAATAAAAGGCTCATTACATTCACACGTGCCTGAAACAAGGTCAACATTGAATATCCGTATGACAAGTGATTAACATTATGTATATTACCTTTTGAAAATACCCTATAATTTAAATGTCCGCGATTTGGAGCGCAACGAAAAACCTGGTATGTGTGAATTGTGGGACATCCTATAAGAATAAAATGGATACTATTAGTGTAGAATGGTACATATTGTTTCTATCACATTGACAAGAAAAGCTTAATTTAACAATTTAAAGGAGAGTCGGGTGCACCTCTGGTCCCGTTAACGCATGTACATGTAAATATAAAATATTACAGAATAATTTTGTTTCAACCTACCATTTACACAGTTTCCTTGATTACTACATTCATTCAAACAGACAATATTTTCAATGGCCTTTAGGTTTTCTTCACTGAATTCAGGAACTGTTTCGGTTTCTGGTAATGTAATATTGTTTTCCGTAATGTTTTCAAAAGCTGTCGTAGTTCCGTTTATTTCAATTGTCAGTCCTTCATATGCTTCTGGTGGTAGCGGCTGTTCAGCTTTGATTTCATAAACACATTTCGATTTTATTCCCTCTAAGTGACTTTGGGTCCAGTCCATGCTATTCGAATCCTGAAAAAAATCCAAATTAAGTATATTGATTGTTCAATATTTCAAATTAAGAGAAGAGTGAAAAGGATTAGCATGCCAAGTTGAAATGACTTTTTCCTTTTTTCGTTCCGATCGTGTTGAATGTTGGGCTGAAATGTTGTTTTATTGTATTTGTTTTTCTTAATTCGGTCGATAAAAATAATTATAATGCTGTTTTTATCAAAATTTGATCCTGTTTATACAGTTCAACACTTTTAATTTGTAGCAAATGCTAGACTAAAGGTGAAAACGGATTATGTATTGAAAACTGAATAATTTTACGAACTAAAGTGGCTTATTAAACAGTAACAAATTGCCAGTTCTTCCGTTGCTATATTCTCTATAACGTCCCCTATCCCTATGGCAAAGCTGAAAATTACGAGGGAAAATAACTAAAAAAGTTGTTTTTTTCATGCGCAGCGCAAACCTTACCATAAACATCTATGAAGGTTCGAATTTCCATCCATCTCCTTCAGTGGTTTCTGTGCTAGGCTTTTGGGCATACACTTTTAAGCAATACATTCTCACCAGATTTTGTGTACGATACAATTTGCGTTCATTTCGGATGGACCGGTCGACCTTTCGGGACCTCTGTATGCGGAGTTTCTTCATTTCTAAATATTGCAACGCACATATACTGTATGATGCCGGCTTACTTGTTTCTTTCATGCTTTCTCACCAGGGTCATGCATATGTAAAACACACATTAAAATATAATCTCGATGATGTTAATATAAGGAGTGATTATCATTTTCTTGCGTTCATGCAGTATGCGCACTCTGTCGCGATTTTGCAATTTTACACGAATCAATCCTTATATTTCTTGGCAAGAAAGTAATCAAGAGTTAACACTGTGCTATGCATACATTGACATTGCTAATATAAATATCCAAAGTGTTATGTTCACATTTTTAAGCATTGGGCAAACCTTTTAATGAAAACCATAGTTCATTTCTACAACAATGTAACCAAGGATTATACTTTTTGCACTGCACACAATCATGTTGTCGTACATTAATTCATTATCTTCCTTTCAATAAGCTATGTCCTCGAGCGAATTTGATATTAAACATAAACAATCGGTTATAACTTATAGCAATATAGAGTCCCAGAACCACTTGTCTTGCCAGGCGCTCAAATTCACAATGCTTTCTAACAATGTTTCCGTGTTAAAATTTACATTCAATGGCTTCCAGTTGTTTTCCACTTTTGCTTAAAACATTTTTGGAAGAAATTTATAGTACATGTATAAATAACTAAACGTTATAGCTTTTGCACTAAGCTTATTGTCACATCGATATCTATATTTGTTAAAAGTATCAGTGATTCTTTAGAATAACTTTTGAGAAATGCTCTTGACATATCTTGCTAATAAACGAACAAAGGAAAATGACAGTGCTCATCAATTATAGTTCTTGCAAAGTATCCTTATTCACATCACTACATATCTATATTTCAAATGTATTTCTGGAAGTAGTCCTGTTCCAGAAACAAGTACAAAAAATGTAGCTAACACTAAAAGTATTCTGAAGATGGTGGTTTCATCTGACAATGAATAACGCAATTGATGTCTGTGTTATTTGATCAATTATACTTACTACAGCATCAAGGGCGCAGTGCTTGATAAAACTGGTAAAGTTCAACCCTGGAATATCACTGCACATCTGAAACGCGGTTGTATTTAACACTTTCATGCAATCCGTATACGCTGTTTCTTTGGTGTATAGTATTTCCGCTGATCTCTGAAACCAGAAACATTAGAAATATTATTTTTCCATTTCAAAATATTACGAAACGGCGAAAGGCGATTTGATGTAAAAACGCAATATAAAGGCGACCGCAAAGTTGTATATATTATTAACTTCACATATTTGATGCAAAACACATTTTACTCTAATGTGTGCAGATTGTTTTAGGATATTATCATTATACAGGTACAGCATGAAAACAAATCACCATGGCAGTTGTTTAACATGAACAGTATTTTGAATGAAAACTTAACTAATCGTACTGTCTTGTTGTATTCAAACCACCCTTTATAATAGTTTTATACATAATGTTACACTGAGAAGTTGACATTAGTGAAAGATAAGCAATCTATGCAAAAGACCCGGGACACAAGGACAAAAATCAGAACAATGTCACAAGAACGAATAATCTACTATTCAAAAACTCAACTTGTCAGTTGTTTCGTGGGAAGCTGATGATCAATACATTTCACCTCAGGAGTCTTAACAAAAAAATAAATTGTCAATCACTGAGCAGACAATCTTAATATTATCATGGTCAAATTCTCACGTACTTTCTCAATCCAAATTGCACAAACTGTTTACTGTCATGATTTGTTAATTGTGCCTATCTAATTTCTTGTCTTGGTTGATGTCCAAAAGATAAAAAATATTATAAAACTGCTTCCTACTTTCTGCTTTCAGGGTGCCTAGAAATCCTGTAAGTTATGACAAGTCGAACTGCAAAATTATCAACCTGGTTTCAGTTTCAGATGAATTGAGTTAGAACTGGGATATGCTACTAATTCCCTGTCCGCTCTGTAACTTAAAAGTGGTTCAACGATCACATAAGGCACACGTAATTTTTAGGAAGGTATATTTTATCAGAGATTTGTTGAAATTCTGCTTGTATTTTTCGGAAAAATCTTCCGACAAGATATGTTTTATAGTTTTAAAATGTTCCTGGCTTTTCAATCAACAACGCTTTTTGAAAAGAAATTCAATGAATGAACTGGTAAAAAATAGTCCCTATTACCTTTTCAATCTAATACCTACCACATTATCCCGTTTATATAATAAATATCTGTCGTTGAGAGGAAACAAAATGTTCACATTTGTTTAACCTTTTAAAAAAAATTATTCTTGCAATTCTTGCATATTCAAAGGATTTTACATTCAATTTTGATACTTGATTTACGAGCCACAAATTAGATAAAATAACTGAACGCTAAAAAAACGTATCAGTCGTGTTTTTTAAACATTGTATCGAGATTTTTCGCCAAATGTTTGATTAGAAGGAATGTGTTGATAAAAATTCTGCCTATGAATATGTTATTTTGGTAAACAATCTCTTTTTCCAATTTGCGCATCTCAATTCACTCCTCATCTTGAGTAAAATGCTTATGCGTTTTGAACCAAAATAAGATCCACTCTGCTAAACTCTTAAAACACATACATATGTATGAAAACACCGATGTGTTATGCTAAAACTTGCTTGCTTGCGCGTGTATGTGTTTAAATTTGAAATTTGTGTACTTTGATCCTTCAATCAATTACATGGGCCTTCCCATTAGACTATGAATATCCTCCTACAATGGCAATGATTAAGATTATACAAACATTGAACAAGAGACATTCAACACCACAAGACAACAAATACACATGACACATACATATTCAGAGTCTGTGATCAATATAAATATTGAGGACATTGACTTTACATTGTCAGTATAATTAATAAGGACTTATGAGCCCTCAACCTCAAATTTGTCCGAAAGAAAAATCAAAACTCAAAATCAACAATGAAAACTCAGCTTATGAACAAACAAAAAGACACAGACCTGCATCAGCCTACCGGTAAAGGTGCTTATTCTGTGCAGGAGTATTAAACAGCATTTTCCATATTCATATTATTTCATCTAAACAGTAAGTAGAATACCCTTAAATGTGGAGGATGTTCAATGTAGAACGTAAGTGGTCATAACACATCTAACATATATATATATTGAACATTTACCTTTGACAAAACATCGGGAGTTGCAGTTTTTCTTTCAAGTTTAGATACGAACGCTGTTTTAGGACTTCGGTAGAAATCGTGCACCATTTTAAAATGTATCGTACCATCGCGCTTTGTTCTTGACTTGGTAGACGAACATCGTCTGACGGTGCCTCTTGTATTATAATCGAAATAACATGTTTTCTGTTGTTCAGGGAAGCATTCGACTGTCGTCTTAAATTGTAGTTTTTCATAAGGACATTTGCATAAAAACATGTCTTTGCTCCATTCAGTTAGCCTTTCATCGTTATTCGAATCGAATAAGCTCATGTGCTTTGGATTCCTTTCAACACTGTGAATAGAACAGACAGTTGATTTATTAACTTTTGAACAACATCTGTTGTTCTAAATCGTATGTCCTCTCAACCCTTACGACAGCAAGAAATTTTATTCTGAAGTAAAATCATTAGATGAAGCCATAACGTGCTGGTTAACATTTCCCTCAAGTTTCAGGACTCTTGCTCATATACTTATACTTATATGGGTGACACACGACAGGACAAATGTTCCAAAATTAAAATGCAGGTGCACAAGCTCGCATGCTGGTTATCATTCTTATTAAGTGATGTGTTTCTGATTCATCTACCTTTGGAGGTTCGCGCGACTCCAAAGTCATGCTCTAGATGCTGTTAGACTAAGTCGAGGACCATTGCTCTATATTTAAGTGTAAACTTATTTAAATTACAACAATTGTGAAGCAAGTTATAAAAACAATATAAGAGAGTCTTGTGTTGTGGGGGAAACGGAAGAAAAATCCACCTTGGTGACCACAAACCAAACTCACATGCATTTTTCTTGTGTGCAACGATATCCAAAATCACATATGCGCAAAGGCACAGGCTGTTCAAGATGTTTTTAAAAAATACCAAACTGATTAATTTACTTCCGGAGATACAAAACAAATGTTTTCAGTACGGATGGACAAATTCGACCATTGAGCACTTGAAAAACATCAAACATACTAACAATTTTCATTAACTTCACGTGCAAACTGAGTTCGATCGCATATCATTTTTTTATTTTCACAATTGTTTCTACTTTTTCTTTCTCATGGATATTGGAGCATTTATTATACAAAATAATTCATAAATAATTCAAATGGAAGGCCTTTTTTACATACCAGCATTCTATTTGAGTAGCCTGAAATAGGCACTACGACGGTATAGTTTAACTATGTGAAAACTGACCAATTTTGATTGAGAATGTTTAATTTCAATAATATTTAAACACAATCTTTGGCTTGGACGCATTATTGAAACACATTGTAAACATTGAGATTTCACGGAAAGGTATTGCAACATACTCTAATTTGAGATGAAACAAAATTTGAAATGCTGGACCATTTTCAGAACATGACAAGTTGAATACAGATATTGCGTTTCGGGGTATTCGCCGAAGTCAGCTTGCATAGCAGATTAACATTACCTAAGGCCACTACTTTTATATAAATTGGTTTACAAAACCGGCGGGTCTAATTTTCCGAAAAGTACAAAAAAAATAAAAAATGAATTTCACTTTTATTTTCAAAATTATTTTCCCGACCGTATTGGTTTTGGTGCGAAACGAAAGAAAAACGAATCGATAAGAGTACGAATGCAGTGGATCTCGACTGGTTTGTTGTTCCGTAGCCATATTCGCCAATTTATAGTGATAGCATATGAGCAAGTCAACTGTTATGGCAGCGCCGTTGGCAATGGCGGAATTGACGATAGCAGTCATTCTTTGTATAAAATAATTAATTAAAATATGAAGGAGTTGTTAAAATAACAATAGCAATAAACATTTGCAAATTTAACAGCCGACACAAACAATAACTGTCACATGATTGTTGTTTTTTCCCGCTAATTTAGGTCATGAAAATATTGTTGTTTATAGATAAAAAAAAATAAAAGTGTCAGCGGCTGCCATCGAATAAGTAGACACAAATATCTGTAAATTATGTGTGAGAAAAACATTTTATAATATTTTATGGTTATATATCAAATAACAGTGCACAAAACGTGAGTGGTGAAATTGAAAGTAAAATTTCTAAGTTGACACCGGTGACCTAGTTTCACAAGTTCGGTCGGTGGTGTTTATGGATTTTAAATCACATAATGGTTTTGAAATACTTGTCATTGGGTCAATGTAAAGCTTGTGTTTATTCTAGATTACATGTTTATTCATGTTTGGGTTAAAAAACAAACAAAGAGTTGAACACATGTGTCAATGACATTTACTCATGCCGGGAGTTGTGTGCAAAACATTTAGATAAAACAACACGGAAAACTATTTTGAATAAGTCCATTTCAATTTGTAATGAACTTGATATTTTACTATAAATGAGATTTGTTGTAGTCACCAAGGAATACTCTTTAAAATGAAAAAAAAAATAAACAAGCATTAAGTATAGATGCCCTGTGAACGCATATATACACAAAATGGCGGAGTTGGGAGAAGATGAAAATATCCGATACATAATTATGGATTTCTCTGTCAGTTTGCTATCATTGGTACATAAAGTTAAGCCACATGCTAGATTTATTATTTTGCTATGTGATTTTTATGTACTGATGTGGTAATTTGCTGCAAGATTTGAATTTGAAATGGATTTGGTGAACAGCCCATGGTAAGTATCCCGGTCCAAAAATATCCAGACTTATCATGAATCGGGTTACACACAACTAACACCCCGCATGGTAAGAGTTATTAAAACTCAAATCTAGGTCTTGTTAGGCTTTTAGTTTTTCAGGAATTGTTTTCACAATATTAAAGCTCAAATGTCTTCATAAATGTTACTTCCTTATTTACAAAATTGGTAATTATTTCACTTTATTGACATTTTCCAATATTAAAATAACTTAAATAATGTTTAGAAAATGTAATGTATTGTTTTAATACAGTGCAATTTTTGTGTATTTTAATGCGTAAAATTCGCCTCCTCTTTTTTTTAAATTTAATATTGGTAAGTTTTTAAGTGTTCTGCATTCACTTTTGCTTTAGCATACCCTTAAAGCTAAACAGATGTCTTGCTGAGTGATATTCAATGTATCTTTGATTAAAAGTGTAGTTTATACATGTAAACATGTTTTATAGTCAATATCATTGATGTTTTATATGCACAGTATGTAAGATTTAAACTGTGTGTTTAATAAGAACTTTGAAACTTTGAGTGTATTAAAGCATGCATTAATAGCAGTTTAAAAATTTAAAATGACAAGTAAATGATATAAAAGAAATTTTCACTGTTTTTATGTTGTTTTCTGATTTTCACCCTTTAAGAGTATGTTTTGTGACTTTTTTCCTTTTTTTTTTTTTTTTTTTTTTTCGACCACCCAGTGGACATTTTTTCCAAAAAATCTTGTAAACCAAAAAATAAAAAAGGAGTGGCCTAAGTGACATATTTTTATTACAATTTTCGCAGTGATGGTTTTCTTCAAGATTCCATGGAGGCAAAATTGCTGACCAAAATGGTCTAATTAGTATCTTAGCAATCACTTTGCGTTAGTGTTTGTAAAATATGTTGCAAATTGGAAACTAGTTGGAAGGACGTTAGCAATACATATTAGGGCATATCTTAATAAAGAAATTTAAGCATATACTTGTTCCCAAAACTCGAGTTTTTATGATGATGTCCCTTTTTTAAAATTGGATTTTTTGAACACGCTCGCGGTGCTTTCTTGTATTTATCTTTGTCTTAAGAGTTCAAAATGTTTTATATGGGGCAATCGATGGACAGAAAAAAAACAATTTTGAAATGATTGAATATTCACAGAACATGACAAATTGCAAACAAATATAACGTTTAAGAGTATGTGATGACGTGTGCATGTATAGTGCGATAAAGATCATCTTGGTGATGTAGTAAATAAAGTACTGATGTCAAATTACGCAGTTTTATTTTAATCAAGTTTTCATGGAGCCACTTTGCTGACCAAACTCGTGTAGGCTCAAGTCGAAAAAAATAAGCTTAGCATTATAACAGCGTTGGTGTTTGAAAAAGTTTCCACAACTCAGGAGCAATTAAGAATGTTTACATACGTATTTGTACAAATGTGCGTAATGCCATTTACGCATATAAATATTCCCAAAACTCGAAATTGGTTTCTTGTTAAGTTTTGTCTCTGTGTACATTTAATTCCGCTAGAGATGGTCTCTTGACTTTATCAAAGTTGATATAGTTTCTATGTATAAAAACTAGCTGTTAGGCTATGAATGGAGGAGTTAAAAGGTTTATGTTTATGAAGTAAAAAAGACAAACACGCGGCGCACGTTTCATCAAGATAATGTCTACATGTCATAGTTTTGTGGACTATTGTTTGACCCAAGTAAGTAAGTGTCCAATATCATTCTCATTTAAGAAACTAAAACATTATTTGCTGAACTTAGCTAAAATACTGCACCAATAGTGTAAACAATGTGTTTCTTTGATTCTAACTTGTTACCTGGTTATTTTGTCTTATGTAAACAAAATTTAAACATGTCTGTAATGTCTTGGGACAAACCTGGAGGCCTTTTTCATAAAGATTAGGTCTGAACGATGTTCTCAACAGTGCTAACGACAAAAGACACCAAACGAGCATAATCAAGACATAAAGGGACTGTACAACAGATTGGCACCAAATTTTTTTTAAAAAATCTGTAACAAATCTCAGGACAATTATTTAATAAAGTGTTTTGCTTGTTGATATCATTATTGTAAAAGTTTACCAAAATTAAAAAAAAAAGATATTTTTGGCGAAGACCGGGTTCCAACTGGTGTCGCCAAAATTGTAGTACAGCGTCGTATCCACTGAACTACGAAGGCTAACCCTTACCAGGTGATATAATTAAACTAAACAAATAATTCTGTTATATCATGTAATAACATCGACTAGCCAATCACGCATAAGGAATGAATTCTACCAGGCAGACATATCCAGTAATATTTTTTAATGGAAAAATACGAAAACACTGCGAAAAATAAATTAATTGTAGACTATGTAGTACTTCAGTTACTAAGTTTCAATGCATTGTACACATCGATTATGTCAGTTTTCGACAATTTTCTTTTTTTTCCGCTATTTTATCATATGGAGTAGAGTCCCTTTAAACTATGAAATGGTGTCCAAAACAGATCATCCGACTCTTGGTAAGCTGCAAACATTTTTTATTAACGATTCCGCCCGTTCCCTCTTGGTGTATATCTAACGTACAAACACAACACCTATTTGAAATATATTATTATTATTATTATTATTATTATTATTATTATTATTATTATTATTATTATTATAACAGCCTTACCTCCACCCTTGGATAAGTGATTGGCTGTCGTCATTTGTAGAATCACCATCAAAAGATCCGCAAAGTCCGTCTGTGTTACGGTAGTCTTCAGCAGAGGGAATTATTTTGATGTCAAGGTATTTGCTATATCGCAGTTGTATTTCCACTTTTGTCCCAGATGGGAGGACCAACTGAGTTCGAAAATGTATTAGTCTTCAATCAGAAGGAAATAAGTTGTATATACATTTCATCTGACATTAACCAACTTGTTTTATTTCTGCATTACCTGCACATAACCTTTACGTTTTAAGCGTCTTTATGAGCCATGAGAATCAAATTATGATTATTGATTTCGTTGCAATTGTTGTATCAAAAATAATGCAGTATAGTGTGCCTGAAACATTTACGTCTGACTCTAACATCTTTCGACATTTTATGTCATATGTTTGCTTTCAAATACGACAAATTAAAAAACGATGGTCATAGTCTTTAAATAATATAATTAACGCGTTGCATACGAATATTAAGCGTCCTGGGCCAGTATTCAATATTGATCTTATCGTTAGAGATGCACAAGTTATTCCACTAAGCTCATTGGTAAGCTACATATACAGGCCAATCAAAACACGTAATCTTAAATTTAAGTTCAATCTAAACTGTCTATTGAATACATCTACGAGTTGAAATTACCGTTTGGGAATTAGTTCTAGTAGAAAACTCTCTGACCATATATCCGTGGTCGCATACTCTAAATGAACCAGTCTTGATTATGTTCGTGTTTTGGTTGCATAAATCAAAAACATACAGGTCTCTTCCTGCTCGAACTGCCACACCACAGTTACAGTAAGCAGTAACGCTTTTCATGCACGCTGTTGTCTTCACCTGAACCTGAAACAGTCATATAACAGATTCTTGAACAATATGTCTTTGTTTTATTGTTTAACAAAATAAAGATTAACACATGTAAATATGATTTTTGAAATTAACAATATTGAATAAACTACAACGTTTGTTTCTAATAGTCTTAATTTGAGACATGTGTGTACGAATCGTTTAAACAGCTAAGACTTCACGAACATAAATAGACTGTTTGACCCATTCATTGTTAATTCTACCTCATATTTAAAAGGCGGTTGATTCTTCTAGATGTACTTGAAACAATTTCTTATTTTACAGTGCGTAGAAAACAAGTTTTAGATACGTCCATATAAATAATAGTCTGAATTAAATTGACTATTTATTTATCTCACTAAATTAATTACTCTTTTGCGCAATTAAAAACAAATATTGGCCGATATAAATGATTTGGGTTTCTTATCAGTAGATAGGTGGTAACGAATTTCACAGTAAGAAAGGCTTCAAATATTGTTTATAATTGTTACTGTACACAAATCATATGTTTTCTTTTTGTTTTGATCAAATCAAATGACCCGCCCGCCCTATTCATGCTATTTTCACCAGTCCTTTCTTTTCTTCTTGCACTTTCTGCTCTTTATTCGCTCTCTTTTCTTTACCCTTCGTCTTTATTTGGTCGCCCCAGTTTCGACAGAGTCAGCTTACCCGCGGTTAACGATGATTATGGCATAACCTAATGGTAGTTGATATTTGTGTTTATCGGGTAAGATTAGGCCTTTTCGGACCACGACAGCTGTCGGTAAAATGCTTACGTTGCTTAAACAGCTTTGATATTGTTGTTTGGTTGTCAATTATCCTCCTTGCTTGTGGAGACATACATCCAAATCCGGGTCCAATAGCCTCATCTGTCAAATCCTCGAACTCCGAGAATATGATGAACAGCTTTAGATCGAACCTATCAATAGTTCACTATAACGTCCAAAGTATTATCCATAAGCGAGATGTTCTTTATGCTGAGCTCTCTGTATTTGATATTTTGCGCTTAACGGAAACATGGCTAGATGAGACTGACGACCCTAAACTCCTACAATTTGACTTGTACAATTCGTTTAGAAGAGATAGACAGGGGGACAGGCACGTTGGCATCTTAGTATGTGTACGTGACAATATACCTGCAATTAGAAGGCCTGACTTAGAATTGAACGGCATCAAATGTCTTTGGCTTGAAATTCGCTTTAAGAACCGTAAACTGTTGGTACATTTTACCGTCCCCCTAATTCATCCCCTCTTGTCCTATCTTCCATCGAAAACTCAATTGATCTTGCATTCAATCTCAACATACAAGATGTAATTATCACATGGGACTTCAACTTTGATATGAAGAAACATCCCTCTAGCTTGAAAGTATAAAGCATAGCACATAACACACGGGATGACTCAAATGATATCGGATTTCACTTACTGCACTGAACATTCTGGTTCTCTAATTGATATTTTCCTTGTCTCTAATCCATTACTCGTTACTATATCTGGGGTTGGTGAACCCTTTTTAGATCAAAATATGCACTATCATTGTCGTATATACTGTTGTTTCAAATTCTCTAAACCTAGCCATTCGACTTTTAAAAGGAGAATATGGCAATATGGTCAAGGCAACTTCGATCTGTTAACAGAGGAAATGTTTCTGAATTCAACTGGGACTCTTGTTTTGATACCTATATTGACAATTTCACAACTAGCCTTCTAGTACTATGTAACGTTACTATACCTAATAAAATAATAACAGTTCGGAAATCTGATCCTGAATGGATGCACAACTCTATTAGGCTCAACATACTCAAAAGGAAAAGAGCTTTTGACAAAGCGAAACGGACAAATCTACATTGAGTCTGGGCTAGCTACAAATACGTAACGAAACAATTTCACTTATTAGAAAAGCGCGATCTAATCCCATTGAGAAACTAGCAGAGCGGCTTCGAATTGATAACTTGTCATCATCAATTTTCTGGAAATTTATTAAGCAATTTACGAGGTCTTCCGCATCCAACCAGAACATTCCTATTCTTAACACAACGATCAATTTTATACTGAGCATTCTGACAAGGCCAATATTCTTAATACTTTTTTCCAGTCGCAAACAAAACTTGATGACTCTAACAAAGTTCTACCAGAATATCGTCTCTATAATTACCAATACAACTTAAGCTCTATTTTGATAACTGAATTAGAGGTTTTTTTCTATACTTAAATCTCTATCAACTTGGAAGGCATCAGGTCCGGATCAATTGAATAATCGTATCTTGAAAGAATTGGCAATTGAACTAGCAAAGCGTCAATGCACCCTTTTCAATTACTCCCTTCGAGTTTGCAAAGTTCCTAAAAAGTGGAAATTAGCTCATGTATGTGATGTTCACAAGAAAAATGACCCACAGTTAGGTGGGAACTATCGCCCTATCTCATTGTTAAGTTGTATAAGTAAAGTACTTGAGAAGGTCATTCACAAGCACATGTTCAACTTTTTCGTTGCCAATAATTGTATTTCTTGCTCAATTGCTCTATCTGGTTTTGTTCCGAATGATTCAACCGTTAATCAGCTTTTGTACATATATCATACTTTCTGTCAAGCTATGGATGAAGGTAAAGACATTCGTGCTGTGTTTTGCGATATTTCAAAGGCATTTGATAGAGTCTGGCACAAAGGTCTTCTACACAAATTATCACAAAAAGGTATATCAGGATCTCTTCTCGATTGGTTATCTGATTATTTACATGGTCGACAGTAATGCGTAGTCCTGAATGGACACTATTCAGACACTCTTCCAATTCAAGCCGGTGTTCCCCAAGGTTCAATCCTTGGTCCGCTTCTTTCTGTAATATTCATAAATGACATCGTTGAAGATATACAATCTAACATCTGTCTCTTTGCAGACGACACCAGTCTATACGTTCTAGTCGACGACTCTGTTTCTGCTGCGACTCAGTTGAACAGCGACCTTTCTAAAATTTCAGAATGGGCTGATCAGTGGTTGGTTTCATTCAATCCAAGCAAAACAGAATCGCTTGCCATTTCTCGAAAGCATACTAAAGCACAACATCCACCCTTGACAATGTTTGATACAACTATCTCTGAAGTTGACACACATACACATCTTGGAGACGTTTTATCTAGCAATGGTCGTTGGCATGCACACCTCGATAAGGTCAAAGAGAAGGCATGGTCACGTATCAATGTACTTCGTTGACAAAAATTCACACTTCATAGACGCTCTCTTGAAATAATGTACACGACCTTTGTTCGTCCAATTCTCGAATACGCTAATGCCGTCTGGGATTACCTAACACAAGCTGAAGAACACGATTTGGAACAAATCCAAATAGAGGCACTGCGAATTATCTCGGGTAACACACGTCTGGTTTCTCTAACAAAACTCTACGCAGAAACAGGATTTCCTACGCTTAGCTCACGAAGACTCATGCATAAATTAACTCTTTTCTACTAAATGAAACAAAACTTAACCCCTGCATACATAGCATCTTTAATACCAGAAGTAGAAGCGGCACGATATCACACAAGAAACCCCCTGGTTATCCGTGTTCCACGATGCTGTACACAGTTTTATTCAAAGTCTTTTCTACCCTCTACTATTGCGTCCTGGAACGACCTCCCTCCTGAGATTCGCGACTCAGAAAGCGTATGAGTATTCTTATCAAAAGTCAGTGTTCTCTTTGGTAAAACTTCAATTCCATCCCATATCTACAGTGGTGATCGCTTTTTCAATATTTAGCATGCCAGGTTAAGGACTCATTGTAGCAACTTGAAAGAGCATCTCTTCTCAAAAAAAATATCGATGACCCACTTTGTTCATGTGGCGAAAATGAGTCAACTGCACATTTCCTTATGTATTGTACTACGCTGAACAAAGATCTGAAATGGTCGAGAACCTTCAAGCTTTTATTCCTATTTCTACTGACCGTCTCATGTACGGTGACTCAATTCTTGATAAGCAGTCAAACGTGTCTATTTACAACGAAGTGCATAGTTTTATTAAAACAACTGATCGTTTCACCCCATATGTTATTTAATTACTACTGCGAAATGAATTTCCCTTTTGTCTCAATATTTGACTAAAATAACAAACAGAGCCCCATCATATTACTTCAACTCGAAATACTTGTAACATGATAATCTGACTTCAATTGCACTAGTTACCTTCTGTATCCGCAACTATCTTTTGTCAATGGATTAGCTTCTTAAATTTTACTTATTATATCTCCAACCAGCTTTATACTGACATATATAGTTTCTCATATTTTAAACATATTTGATAATTCATTATTTCATTTTCTCTAACTATCGATATACCAATTTACACAGTATATAGAGATACGTGTTTTGCTGGAATTAATTCATTTCTTTATAGTATTGTTTACAGAAAATAGAAATATGGCCTATGGCTTTCTCCTCAATTCTCTATATTATATGTGTATTTGTAAATGTTTATTTGTTATAAAAAATAAATACTGTTTAAACCAAGTCAAATGAGTTAAACATAATAATGCTAAAAAATTAAATCAACCTATACTGTGCCCCTTTCACCCTATAAACAGTAAGATCAAATATCATTGCTGACGACGTCGACTCCAAAATACTTGTCACCTTTTTTGTAACACTTAACTTTTATTAACACAATATTCATACCATTTCTTGATTTCAATAGGAGAATGTTAAAATGTATTATAATTCTAAAAAAAAAATGATGTAGAGAGTAAAGGGATCATTATTTTAAATAGGAGATGCAATAACTTGCTTTACCTCTTGTTTTAAACTGTTGCTTTTATACATGATGAAGGTACCTTTCTCTAGTAGACTGTATGCGCTGGAAAGTATTATAGAAGAATAGTGAATAATTTTAAATATATATGGCCTTATTTTGCCAACATTTCTTTTATACGGACATTTTACCGTATATTGATACACGTCGGGTTATTCAATGATATTTAAGGAATGAATTGCGGAGTTGGTGCTATTATCGAGGTATGAATGCAATCGGGCTGGTCAAAGTGCGTGGAGTCCGAAGTCCGAGTCAATGCTCATCCCTTAAACGGGTGAGTAAAGGATGGTTGATATATGAATTGTCAAATCTGTTTAAATACACCGAAATGTCGATTTAGTTTCCAAATTTGTTTTCAAAGATAAACGCCCCTTGCGTGTATTTTAATTGTTCCAATTGTAAGCAGACTAACATGTATTATCAATTAACATACTCAGAACTTCTGAAACACTCAATTAAATAAAATAAAATATCAGGCGGAATCTTCACTTACCCTCTATCAAATAGAAATACTCTTGAACCTGTTACAGAGTAACATTGAGAGTTCAGCAAATCCTGCGGTTTGTCATCATTGATACTGACCTAAACGAAATATGAAATTGGCTTATCAAATTGCAAACTCCAATCATTATCTTATTAAGTCGATTTCCGATTATGTTCAGTCAAATGTAAAGAACAGTTTGTTAACATAAAAGTATGTATATGGAATAAAGTATTTTCAGATAATTTATTAATAAAGTTAATGAAAATTAAGTGATTTCAGATATAACTATGTTATTATATTATATGACTAATGAGGAAAAGTTCGGAAATGAGATGTCTTATAAATACAGGATCCAGCTTTATTTTATTTTTTAATTTAACCGTTCTTAAATACCTTATAATGTGACAAACCTTAACTAACCGAAATTGGATCTAGTTGATATCCTCCAAAAAGAGGATGATTCACATAATTGTCTATTGTTCGCAGGAAAAGTGTATATTTCACGTTCATGCCGCGTGTCTTAAATCGGTGTTCACCCGGTAAACTATATATTGTGATATTATACGTTTTCGTTACATCGTTTGAAATGACTAGTCCACAAGATGTCTTCCCGCGTGTTAAAGTGTTCATCTTTAGAACAGGCTCTGGTATTCGGCATTCTGTTAAAGTTTCAGTGTACAGCTCAATATTTAATTCGCACGCTGAACCACCGTTTTTACATCCGAATGGTACTGTAGGTCGAAACTGTAAAAGCAGAGAACCGTTCCTTTCAAGCTTCAGATTTTGTTTGTTTAAACACTGAAACAGAAGATGTATAATACATGTTATAATGTTCTTTATCCGAAGGATAAATCTCTGTATATGAAATTCTTTTTCACAGAAACTACTCTTAGGAAATGAAAGGACAAGTTCTTAGTGTGTTTTTTTCATCTCTTTTTAATGTAATCTAAACAATAAGCTCCCTAAAATCATCCAAATACTCTGGGGGGTTTTAATTTGCTTATTTAATTAAAAAAATACCCACTTTTTTTCTTTTTTCGTCATATTTTATTTCATATTAGACTACATAGAGTTATCAAATGACTTTACCATACTTAAGTGGATGGTAATATGACAAGTAGTGAATATACAAAGACATGTTGTCAACTTATAAATTCATACCATACGGTTTCCTATTTGATCACAGGATCTATTTGCATGTTCTATATGTTTCAAATTATTGTTTTTAAACTATATCTCATATAGGCGATATCTTGTTGTTTATGAATTAAAGTTAATGAGTATGTGTGTTTCTACTGCCAATTGACTTAGCACTACAAAATTTAGAAGCATTCAATGATCATGGCTTTTTTTGCCCAAAACCACCAAGTGGATTCGGTTAGTGCAATGTCTATGGCCTATACTATCTGAATGTAAATAGTATTCTAGACTCATTAGCAACTGTTGGGATTTCCCGATAAGGTTTTCTTCCTTTTCTACACGGATTTTTTTCGGCAATTTTTCGCCGAACTGTAGCAAACTGTATTGATATGAATCCCTTTATCTCGTACCGCGTACACTGCAAACGGGGAACCAAATCGCAAACGTAAGCTTGTGTGAGCGATTGCTAACATTAAAAACTGAACACAGAGCAGGATACACAAAAAACGTAAATCGCGTATGTCACTAAGAAAATACATGGAAGCTTCTTGGTTAGATTGATGTTATTCTGTCTTATCGGATTGTAGGATTTCATGCATAATTGTTTTTTTTTTTTAAAATAATTAAATCATATTTTTCCTTTGGACATATTAATTAATACGTAGTGTAAAATAATTTTCTTACTGCACACTCTTTAATGTCTCAGTTTCAGAATGTTATTTTTAATGACAATAATGAGAAGGACAACTACCTCTATTCCAATAAACTTCGCTTTGCTGAACACCGGTTTGCTCTTTGCTGACCCAACTGTGTAACTTGCTTGGATAAAACATATCATCTGTGAAAACAAAAAATATAATTATTTTGAGCATCTTAATCTTGATAGAAGAACATATGAAATGTTGATTAAATTTATTTTGATATATTTGCAAATGTCTTTTTGAACACTAGTAGAACTTTATTGTGTTTTCCTAGGTTTGGTGCAGCGCCATTAAACCGGATTTATGTTTAAACATTTTGCTACTGAGCTTGTTTCTGTAGCTTTTCGCATAAATATCGACACAGAAAATGAGAAAAAAAACAATCAACGAAGTTTTTAAAAATGTATTTAATTACTGTAATACTTTCTATGACTCTTTTTATCAAGTTCAGTTTTTGTCCTATTTCGTCTGTAGCAACTGAGACAGCTAGTTGATAAACGTTTATGACCGCGTCTTGGGAAGAAACCAGTTGAAAGGCATTAAGAAAGTTGGTGTGACTCGAATCCACGACCTCTTGAGTGAGAGGCAAAAGACGCATTTGGCTACACAATATCACACATGTAGCTAAAACATAAACAGTACTCACGTGGATCCCTAAAGGTTGCTCTATTTTCTTTTGTAGATCTGTCTCGGTCATATTAATCCTCTGTCTAAAGTATGTCTTGTCCTGGTACTGGGCAGGTTCGGAAACGTACAATTCATTTGTAATGCTTGTTCCCGTAACTAATGCATAGGAAGCCGTGTAAAATAACGACGTGGTCGGAGCAATAGAGAAATCGCAATAAAATTCCAGCACATTTCGTCCGTCACGGAAAACAGTAGCTGTTTCCAGGACAATTTCAGTTTCAGTGATGGTTGGTGGTCCGTCGTTAACTGAGTAATAAATGTAAGAATACTAGTAATTCATTTTGATGACAACAAAAGGCAACAGAAAAAAATAAAACAAGTAAAAAGTCTAAATGCAAATGCACAGCAACGTTATAAGCATTAGGTATGGATTGAATTTTGTGTTCATGAAATATGAACATTTTGTTGCGATGTTACAAATTTCATCCTGTGTTGATTAATTTAAAAGAAATTGATGAGGTGTGTTGGGTAAAACGGAATACAGAAAGTCATCGTCGTTTTTCGCATATGAAAAAAAAATCGGCATACATTTAAAAAGTCCTTTGTCATTGAGTCAAGGATGTCAGAAATATTCATTAACAATAAGTATACTTTTCATGGTTGAATGGTCCTCTATCAATGGTTCATCGTCGTTGTTCTTTTGCCCTGGCAAAGAAAAAAACTTCAACTGATACAAATTTGCACAAAAAGCATAAAAACACCGAGATTGCACATGAATGCGTTTAAAATAATTAAAAACGTTCAAATGCTTGATTTACCGAAAAGTTTCGAAAATATATTATGTTTATCTATAAAAGCAACTTGTACCACGTTTTGGAGAGTGTTCTTTGTTTTCGTTATGCATTAACTCCCATAACACAACGGTAACAATACGAATGGGCGATTCGGTTTATAACTACCGTGCGAATAAATTACAACGCTCTCCACTTCTACTGCACACTATTTATTGAACGATGTCCTTTACAACATATCACACAACAAAACATCCGCGACTGTGTTAGCGCTAGTGTATAATCTTATTAACTCGATGTATGTTTGCCATTACTATAAAGTGTTCATTTGAAAGGAAATAGTATTAAATAGTACATGCAATTATGAAATAAATAGCTTTAATGTTTTTAAGAAATATAAAAGTAATGATATAATAACAATGCCAAAAAAAATCAACTTACCTTTCAGTTGTTTGTCTCGGCTTTCTAAAATTAAATGGTTACAACAATGATAAGTGGTGATCGAACCTTTATATCAAGATAGGAATAGCTCTGTACAAATTCGGAATGTAAATGAGGGCTAATCAAAAGGTGCGTAAACGTACGGATCCGATTTAAATCAATGCAGTGAGAGTGCTGAATGCGGCATTGATTCGATGAAAATGATATAATTTTGGGAAAAACCCCACTCGAAACCCATGGTTCAAATGGCAACATAATTTTTCGAATTTGTCCCTAGCTCGGAAATGCCATTGGCTCTTTTTTCAATATAGCTTCTAAAAGAGCCGAAGCCAGTGATTCGCAATCATGACTTTGGTTGTATGTATGACTTTGACTCAGGAAGTATGTATGTGTTATTAATATTTATATGTATGCAGTGTGCATCTGAGAATAAAACTATGAAATCATATACTGCAGTAAGTACATATTTACTTACCATGTAAATGATACTAAATCAAATGAATATGAAAAGGCGCCCATTCACCAGCATCACTTTTAAGTGTTTATCACTGTGGGGGAACGGACACCGAATATAGCGCAAAAAGTGATAAATCGATAAGCGTTTGAATTTGACACATGGAAAGATTTCTATCATTTTTAGTATTTTATGGTGATATATTTATCAAAAATTAAGAGTTTTGAATAACTTGATCCTGTGCAATATACGACTTTGATGGAAATGTGTCTCCTCTTTTGTATAATATCCCAATTCTCGCCGAAAGTTGAATGATCGCTCACAAATGTTCATGTATGCTGTACGATTTCAAACATAAATCAACAAATTGAAAATAAAAACTGAATCGAGAGATTTCATTATAATTACATTATCTAGTAATGTGTAAGATATCAATACGATATGTTTTGTTGTTACGGAGATATTCATACCTTTTGATGACCTGGCGATGTACTGGGGACAGATAAAGAAAATGAAAAAAACTGCACAGGGGATAGCTATTAAGTGGACTGAGGATAGTAACGATGTACTGAGAATAACGAGACTGTGAGAATGATTACGGCCATTTACCTATACGCGAGCTCGAGGAAAATTGTTTGATTTTGTCGATATCGAGGGATGAGAGCAAACAAAATGTTGCTGTTTTTTTGTATCTGTATGCACTTAAAACTGTTTCATTCATACAGATAAGTTAACCATGATGTGTTTTCACAATGATCAACGTTCGAGTCGCAAATATCTAAATATTTGAAATACGCCGGTAATCTGATTTATTGAGGAACACAAAACTTATGGCCGAAGAATTTATCAACATAACGCCAAAAAGTTTTATTTGCACATAATACTATATATATATATATAGTATTGCTTTGTAAATCAAGTAGGTACGTTTTTGCAAACAGAAAGTCATCTGTAGGGAATGCGATATTGTGATCAAATTTGGAACACGTGAAGCTGTTTTGTAAGCTTAGGTCAATGTTGCTATTACTTAGAACAAAATAATGGTCTTTGCTCGTTCACTTCAGTGAGAAAGTATGTCTTGTGACCAACCCTGATATTTAAGCAGCTTGCATATATACGTTCCTTTAGGAAAGCATGGATCAAACTCATTGTTAACTAAAGTTTGCTCAATAATTTCTTATAAAATTGTACTCTCACTTTTTGCAGATAATTTAAAGTTTGAAATAAACATGCATGTATATTGTATATTGACATTGTTACTATCAGTTTTCGTCCTATTTTACATGTTATTACCAGGACACATTTCTCAACTTTGAAACTATCCCCAGTACATAATACGGCTATCCCCAGTACAGTACTGTGAACATTTCTAAGGGCATGTCTCTAACAGTCTAAAGCTACATTGCAATTTTTTACAATAAAATAGTTGAGCTTATGCTTGTGAAATCCTTCGATTCAGATTTTGTTATTTATTCGATATATTTCCTAAAAATAACAACACTTGCCGAATTTCTGTAAGTTCTGAGGTTATCATCTCATATTTGAAGAAACATTTTTCGAGGTCTGATCAATCGTAAGCATTTTAAAGTATACCATTGGCCAAATAAAGCATTCAGCTTTAAGTTCAAACACTTGCTTCATTTGTGGATACGGTATATATGCGTTAACACAGCAAAATCTTACCTCTGGTAAAGAAAAACAACTGCATAATTGTCTGTTTACTTATCACTCTTTGAGCTATATCCGGTGCCCGTTCCCACACAATGATCCATATGATGATGGAAATAATTCCATGAATGGCCTAAGGCTTAAAAAATGTTTGTTTGTAACCCGACCCTACCTAGAAAAAGCTGCCGGCTTTATCGATTTTTCCCCATTTTTTATTCGTCCGCGAATTCTTTTATTCCCCCACTTCGTTTGTAACGCCGTATTTGATTGATTCTGGATATACCGCTACAAAATCGACAAAGCGCTTTCGAACTCAGACTTTTTTGCAAGGTCATGTTTTTAATATATTAACAACAAATCAAAATGTAATAATTTAGGCCACTACAGTACCAAATCTTTTAAATTCACAATGTATATCATCAATATCTTTAGAACAAAATGCGAGCATGCACCACAGTTAAGATATGTTCGCATGTTAAACCAAAGCCAAACCTTTTCAAAGATAAAAAATCAAATGCGATGCTGATTAGCATTGAGCTCTCAAAGCCATAATTGTTGTAAAAGCAACAGACGGGAAGCTCTGTCTTGAAAGATTTCTTAATATCTACATTTTTAGGTTAATAAATAGGTCAGTTTTTTAAGTTAAATAGGCAATGTTTTGTTAACAAAATATATGCATTAAACACAATTCTGTTAAAAAATGTATACCCTAGCTAGGATTCAAACTTGAGACCTTCTGTAAAGACCTTCTATACAGGAGGTCGTGAGTTCGTAGCCCTGCTTGGCTACATATATTTTCTATAAATATAATCCTCTCCAAACTGAGAGATTCACTATATATCAATACTATGTATTTGTGTTTCAATTTCGTTGTCAGTTCAGAAACAAAAATATTTGTATTATACTGCATTGGTTTAATATGTCGGTATTTAAAGGTTATTTCAAGTTTGTATTCCCCAATAAACATGAAATTATTTAAAAAAAATCTTACTGTCTGACATCAATATTAATTTTGACAGAATAAAGCTCCATATCTAAATAACAGCAATATATGGAAGTGATTTTGCAAGAAAGTCTTATTTGCACAAAAAAACTTCATGACATACCTCGTTTTAAAAAAAAATCCCTACCTACCCTACCTTGTAGATTTGGGAATGTTACCCTAAACAAACCTGTTTTAGGCCTTATTCAGTAACTGCTATTGCTTAACAACTACACAATTACTTGATTTTTGAACTTGTACAGTTGTTGTATAAATAAAACTTTTTGGCGTTATGTTGATAACTCACTCGACTTTGCAACTTGATGGACCGCCGGTATGTTGCATCATTCGATTTCTTTTGTTTATAAATGCTATTTTTCTGCTAGGCTTGTTGTCCGTAAAACTATGTCTATGTCAAATGCCTGATTAGTTTTTTTCGTATATCCAAGATGGCCGCTCTCTTATTTTGACTGGTGATTGAAAATATAACATGATCTGACCGCAAATAGCAGACAAATAACTATGACGTCACAGTATACTGGTACCCTGATTCTCTTCATAACATATTTCGAAGAAGTATTCGTTCGCAACAAGATCTAAACATCTTTGAAAGTTCAATATCGGGCATGTACATTTCATTATATTTGCAAAAAGCTACAGAAACATGCTCAGTAAAAAAAGTTTAAACATAAACCCGGTTTAGTGGCAAACGCCAACTCTTAGCAACAAAATGTGTTTAATATTTCGAGATGTTTAAAATTAGAACATCATTACACAAATTATCATTGGACAATGCATATTTCGATAATGAATAATTGCGAAACTCTTTTTCGGGAGAATTCACAATTCACTTTTCCTAAAGCAATAACTCGGCTTTTGATAAAGGCGTGGATTTATATTTTCATTTATATTTGTTCATACATTGTACATTGAAATTGGAAGAAAATAAAAACAGTCAACAGTTATTGGTGGTAAACAATGGTGTTGAAATTTAAACAAGGACAACCATAATTTATGAACGCAGGCTTCATCGGCTTTGAGAACTATTTGGTCTCGAACTGAGATGAGTAATCGGGCATTTTCAACCTGCTCATAATGCAGTCATTACAAAAGCGGCATAGTCGCAAGAATGTTTGTTGTTAAAAATAGTTTAAAATATGCACGATTCATGTTTTGGCTTCGTGTTAAAATATGGTGTAAAACTTTAAAAGTCTAACCGTTTTGAGATTTGAAACATAAAACCTCAAAATTTACTAAAATTAAATACTTAAAAATTGCAGACCTGCATATTTTGCGAAAAGAAGTGAAAGTAACTACTACTAAAGTAAACGATATAATTCCAAAATAATGCACAACATAATAATAAGGTATTATAATTAGCGATCGCTGATGAAATTTGTATTTTTCTTTCAAGTTATTTTCGATTATTTATGTTAACACAATCATAATGTATAAGCGTTAAATTCTCTTACCAGTGCAGTATGCATCTGGACACCCCAACACATTCGGAAGGAAAAATATATAAGAACCATCGTCACAGAGCATTGCCCTTGCTCTCACATGTCGGTCACAATCATCGCCATTCCTACATATTTCCAAAGGTACTTCGACATTTTTCTCCGTCGGAAGCTCACCTACATTGATAAATATAATGCATTACTTACTATTAACATGCAAATAATCCAATTCTAGATGATGCAATCTGTGTTCCAGTTATGAGGAAACAATAAACCACATGTTCTGGGACTGTTATATCATTCAAGACCTGTGGAATGACTTGAAGCACTTTCTCTACACGAACAGTATTTAAATTAAATTAAATTTAAAAAAAAAATGTATGAGGAATTAACGCTGTACTGATACTCGTTAAGTATCGAATGCAAGTATGATTTCTCGTGTTTATTTGTAAGATTTAATTTAGCAGTCACAATGGATGCAAATATACTGTATATTTATATGTAAATTAATAAACAGAACAATGGTATTTCACGAGCCGTATACCAAGTATTCTGTTGGAGAAGAGCTTTTCAGCTTTCTAAATTTTCCAAACAAGAATAGTTTCTAGTTAAACACGAACGAAAAGACATTACTAGCTATTGCTATGGTATTACTGTTACACGGGCTGTTATTTAAGGCGGCGCCCAGAATATTTGTTATTATCCTCCAAGATATTGCTCGAACTTAGGGACCAGTTCATAAATTGCAGAATAATGCTTTCGATATTTTTTCACGTTGCATTTGGGTACTGTGTGTTTTAAAAAATAAATATAATGAAGTCTAAAACTATAACGGCCCTGATTATTATTATTTTTATTTTTTTGAAATTTTGATGAATGAACTTTCCCTTGATAGATGAAGGTTACACGGTACTATAAGAGTCTCAACCTCCTACGCAGTAATCTCCCTTGGCAATTGTAACAATATTATCAACCATTATTTCATTCGAACAAAATTACATGTTATCATTGAAATAAATAAAAAAAATGATTATCTACATGCATGTATTTATTCTAATTTTATTGCGCAGACTTGATGCTTTGCATCAAACTTTTTATTGTAACCCACTGAGCATTGCTTTTTGTGTGGAGTTAACATCAAGCGACAGAGAGCAGTGCATGATCTACGAAGCATTGCGTTTCGTTTGGTCATCGCACAAATAGCTAGTATTCCCGACATCGGGGCTCAGAGACGCTTTGAACATAACTGGGAGACAACTTGTACAAGTCGTAGAGGTTCTGAGACACGCAAACATCGGCATCGGTCTGGGTTTGCAGAGACGATGATAGATGGATAGAAGTTCGGGCTCGTAAAACAATAAGCTGCGAACGCAGTGAATTGTGTTGACTGCTGAAAATAAGGTCACGGACACCTTTCAGCACAAAACCCATTGAGCTCGGCAGCCTCACAGAAAAGGCCTAGCTACGAAAATCTGTAAACTCTATCAAATGTTTTGGTTCTTACTGCTCGAGTAACGCCTACGCTGATTGGTGGTTTTGTACTGTAAGGAATTGAGTCTACTGAGGTGCATGTATGATCACTCCTTACATATATTTATGCTCGTTATTTGTTCTGGAATACAAACACGTTCATGGCATATTTCAATGAAATATTAGTAATGGTAACCGGTACTCTTAAATGCATAAAACTGCGTTTGCACCTTGATTTAATTATATGTAATTTAAGTGGGGCATGAACACACAATATGTAGTGCCTTAATCACTATAATCTCGTGTTGCTGCATATAACAGGTTGTCATTAGATCGTTATAAACACAAAAAATTAAGCCAAATATTAACTTAGGGACTTATATAGGAAGACAAGGTTTCGCAGCAGCAACAAAAACAACATCTACAACTACAACTACACCAGCAGCAACATAAAAGTCGCGTTTCGCGTTGTCGTTAAGCGTAGTGAACCATTTAAATTTTCAATATCAGTAATTGTGCCAATTGCAGCCTTACAAACAAAATTTAATCGCCAGGATCACATTTCTGAGTCTGAAAAAAACATTATTATCATATTTCGTTATTTTCCCATTTATTTAAAAAAAGTTTATCCAGTAATTAATTTAAACACAATGATGAGAAAACAATGATACTACATATTTATGATTATTTTTTAATTATTTACGACTATCTTTTTCTGTATCTGTTTCCGAAAAGAAGTTGTTTTGCCATCTTCGTTATTATTTAGCTTAAAACTGCGTTCTAAGCAAACTCTTGGTTCTATTGATGTAGCATTTATGAGCTAAGAGTTCTTCGGGTAAAATTAATGAAAATAATAACAGAAAGCTGAACAGATTGAACTAAATTCAATATTGTCAAAATGCCTGAACTGCTTCGGGACCGAACAATCCACACACCAATTAAATCAACACCTTAAGTACTGCAGGTGTTCGTCCAGTTGGTACAGTAAAGAGTTATTTAAAAAAAGAAGAGTAAAACCAATGTTTAATTTAATACACGATTATTTTCAAGGCGCTCTAAACAAATATTTCCACGGCAACATATTAAACGTTTACAGGTTTTTTCTTGTTCAGGAGAATATATGAATAAACAATTCAATGCACACTCATGAAATCTACTTTTCTCAAATGTAAGGTCAAATATATGTTTAATAAAATGTCTGTACTACATACCCGCTCTGTACCAGTTATATTCCATGCCACATTCATCACGAGTAGACATGGAATACTTTCTCTGGAGGAAATCTGAGAGGGTGGCGTTTTTTGAAGCACAGTTAGCAGACACTGCAACAAACAGGGTCATAAGTAATATAATTTTTAATATATCCAAAACGACTGAAAGACAGAGATCAACAACAAAAAAATAAGGCAACGAAATGTTGCAGCGTCATTACGACAAACAAATGAACTCATCAATTCATGTGATGGTTTCTCATTTTCTGCACCTTTTATAAACTAATAAAAAGTTATGTAATGTACAAACACGAGGAGAGAATATTACGACCATATGAACATGAAACACTTTTAGTCTGTCAGTGTTCCAAAACTAGGGTGCAGATTTCTTTTATAAAATGAGATCGAATTAACATTCAAACGGCTTATTATTGCATTGTGACTTTATATGAAACTGAATCCTTACCTTGTAATAAATGTAAATTTGAGTCAAATAGAAATAAAAACAAACATCCTAATGCGTGTATTTCCATTATTGTCACGAGCATATATTTAATGATTAAGATTAAGATAGTATGTATGATAACATAAAATTAAGTATTTCCTCCACACACGTACTTGAATTGAAGCATCTACTCACGAATATCATAGTAAGTGAATTACTTGTTTTAAGAATAGGTTATTTTGTGCTCTTATATTATGAATGGTAACAATTGAATGCAGATTACTTCGTAAATGCTTTAAGTGTTTGTCAGATGTATTCAAGATGCAAATCATGCAGTGCAACTCTTTTTACGTAAATAAAGTAAAGTCTGCACAAAATATTGATGCCAATGTTCAAGTTTCCGAGAAAAAAAATCGCTAGGAAAGATCTTTAAAAAGAACAATAATTAATTAAATTAAATAATGTTATTTTTTGTTTTAAATTAGATTGCAAAGTCATTTTATTTAAAAAATAATATTCGTTTGATTTAAATTTAAAAAAAAACAGAATGCTAACCAAATGCATGAAGAATATAAATGAACACTTCTCCAAACATGTATTTAAACAGAACTGGCATGATTGCCCAAAACCCTTGAAATAAATAAATTCAAAATTCTGGTCATCGAGCAAAATCATCGAATAGACTATTTTGCTCCCCGGTCACAGCTCTGTAATTGTGCATGATGTAGTTATCTGCAAATGCACAAAACACAAGGCTACTGCATAGTGCACATGACCAGATCTTCTGCAGGGAATACAAACCAAATGCAGTGCTTTCGACCATGAAACTTCTGCAAAAGATGATACATTCTATTGATCTGATTCTCTTTGTTCGAGCGTTGGTTAATTCTGTTCAACCAAGAACTTTACTGATTAATAAAAGAATCAAAGCGCTTAAAGCGTTGAAAGTCTTTCGGCCTGCTTCGTTTTTTGAGTTTAGGCATGTGCTTGTAAAACAAATCAACATAAACATCTAAAGATAGGATATGCATGCTCATGAATTCCTTCGCAAATACTTTTTTTGCTGATACTGACTTAAATCAAAACGAAGTATAAGTCACTCGAAATAGTCATTACATATGTGGAATACCCAAATAATTACAAAAGTATGGAGTAATACTCAATTGCCTACGAAACCTTATCTGGAACGTCGGTGTCATAAACAATGCACTGCCACGGATAAAGCATAAAGGCACTTTAGTACAATCTACTCTAAACCTCAAACATGACTAAACCAAATGCATCCAACAAAATGCATGGGACAAACTAATACAATTTATGCTTAATGTCTCTGTCTACACCCGAAAGCGCATTAATCTGTCAAATGTAAAAAATGTTATGTCGGTTTACAGAGTTTCCGCAAAACACCCTACGCTCGGGTCGGAATGAACCTACTTTACACTCTCGGCCATGGAAGATTCTTGTACTCTCAAAGCGTAAATGTTCATTAAGGTATGTTAATCTTTGCTTAATATCTCTTTTTTTTTTAAACAGGTGAAGTACAGCAAGACTACTTAACCCGGTGACGTCAAATGACGTTTTCAAACGTGCAAATCTACCAAGATTAAGCTTTGATATTTATGGTTAATTTTCTTTTAAAGAATACCTTAGTTTAATAGCCTCAACAAAAAGTATGAGAAGACGTCAACATCTTGAAAAGGTATAAAGAACGTCCAAGTGTTTTTGAATTGCCCTCGTATAACTACTTGGCTCCTCACACCCCTCAACTGTATCGCTGTATCATGCAACGGGTGTCTGGTGTAGGTGGATGCCAAACCAACCAAAAATTCCTGATTCTGTCCAGGATTAATCATTGAACATTCTTTAGATATACTGCCTCATTCTAATGTTTCAGCTACACTGTATTCATTCTCCATGATTTTGTTAAATGTTTCTACGATTTAATTTGTTTTGGATATTGAAATAAATTATATATGTGGACAGTCCACTTTTACAACTATATGAAATTGCAATCATGTTGGTGCTTTTTCATTACAAATACGCAATAAATGAGCAAAAGTGCATGAGAGCGAATTTAATCAATTCCTTGAACAAAAACAAATATTGGTCGATTCTAAAAAATAATCCTACCCTTGATAAAATAATGTTGAAACGAAAGAGCGATGACTAAAAGGAGCTGAATATTTCTCCCACCTCAGATAAGTAGATCCAATAATTTAACCATGCTAGATATTCTTATCTTGCCCACGGGCGAAGATAAAATGCCCGTATGGAACTCCTTTTAATGGTCACCTCATTGTAATTACCTCCCTTGTTGAAGACTGTCGTCAGTAGCAGCAAGGAAATCTTGTCTTATGGTAATATTTAGAACAATAATTAATTATTTCTCGCTTCAAATGTCACCATAAAACAGTTTTCACGCACTATTCAAGAAATAATGCTTAGAACTATTTAAAAAGACCGATTTGACTATTAACATTAACTGGATCGCTGTGCGCATATCCATGACAACCACGTGCTACCGCATATCCATACGCAATTATTTTCACTAATCACAAATGAGTTCCAGTAAAAAATACATTTTTACTTTATTTTGTTAAACTGAGGTGGGAGAAAAAGCATCTACCATAGCCGCTCGTGTAAGATAAGTTCATCCCGACCCTCGCGCAGTGTGTTTTGCGGAAACTCGGTAAACCTCGTTTCCGCAAAACAACCTACACTCGGGTCGGAATGAACCTATCTTACACTTTCGGCCATGGAAGATACTTATAATCTCGCCCCATTCTTTCTGTTGAATGGCCCTAAATCTAAATGTTGAGTCACCTTAATTCTATTAAGCAATTTATCAAATCCAATTATCATGATTGAGTCATAGATATATTCGGCACTCAATCAGTACGAATAAACACAATGAGGAACTGTAAACAAGTGTCAAGAGTTATGTCCCTTCGTTAAGTGTGTAATTTATAACATCTCTGAAGCTATAATGATATAATTCCGCTCGAGTGTGACGAAATGCCGTATATTTTAAAACTTTAATCAGTTTTAATTACCAGCAACATCAGATGGTGCTGATTGTTGATGTTGTTGCGATTGAGTATTATCATTTAAATACCACGATCATCAGTTTAATCAATGAATGCTCTGTAATGCACTTGATTTCTGAAAATTACGTGTTTCCAACGGTTGCAGGCTCAGGTTCTAGTTGTTTCGTTTTTTAACAAAAGTTTAGTGGTCGTCAGATTGAATAAACATTCATTTGCTTGGTTATGTGATTTTGACCTTTACTCTTGATTGCTTGTTTATTTATGACTTTCGGCTCAATGTGTATTAGTGTGATTTGCAATATTGACCTTGTCACTCTACCTATCTGTAATTTTACATTAAATAGGTAGATATCTGTATTCAAGAACTTACAATACTTTAAAGAGGGTGTGGTGGGAACCCACGCCCGTAAAGTTCAGAAACAATTAGGGAGAACAACACCTGAACTGAATTCATGTTTTGAAATATATAGTCTTATTTCAATACCAAAAATGACAAAATATCCTACTTCATGTTTAAATTCAACAATATCATTAACTTTTCATCCCAATATACATGAGGACACATATTTTGGGTAACATGATAACATGCCATATATACATAACATGTATGTCATGGCATAGATGCATGTCAGTTAGAAAATAGATATTTGGCAAACTATTAAAAACGTAAATAGCCTTTAATGATATTGACGCCAATAAGCTAAAAAGCAGAATATAACCAAACAATTTATAGCTAACTCATGTCTCAGGATGCTTTTTAAACCGATTGTTAAGTAAGTAAAACTAAGTTTGACCCTCACGACTGTTATATTGGATGAGCATCTCAAAACGTTCTAAGGAGTTTAAGTTTCCATTGTAGGGTTGTACCTCTCAGCATGGTATTCGATAAGGTTTTTGCTTTTGGGCTTGTCCCTGTAGTTTACATTGTAACCTTGTGCATCAAAACATTATATTCGGTAGAGTTTTGGCAACTGGGCTTGTCCCTGTAGTGTCCCCTGTTGTCGTGTACATCTTGACAATGTATTGGATAAAGTTTTAGCTAATGGGCTTGCCTCTGTAGTTTCCATTGTAGCCGCGTGCATCTAAACATAGTATTGGATAAAGGTTTGGCTACTGGGCTCGCCCCTGAAGTGTCCCCTGTAACCTCGTGCATGTTAACATGGTATTCAATCAAGTTTTGGGCTTACCCCTGTAGTGTCTTCTGTAACCTCGTGCATCTTAACATGGTATTCAATCAAGTTTTGGGCTTGCCCCTGTAGTGTCCCCTGTAACCTCGTGCATCTTAACATGGTATTCAGTAAAGTTTAGGCTTTTTGGCTTGCCCCTGTAGTTTCCACTGTAACCTCGTGCATCCTTACATGGTATTCAGTAAAGGTTTATCTATTGGGCTTGTCCTTGTAGTGTCCCCTGTAACCTCATGCATCTTAACATGGTATTCAATTAGGTTTTGGCTATTTAGGCTCGCCCCTATAGTTTCCACTGTAACCTCGTGCATCTTAACATGGTATTCAATCCAGTTTTGGGCTTTCCCCTGTAGTGTCCACTGTATCCTCGTGCACTGTAACATGATATTCAATAAAGGTTTAGCTATTGGGCTTTCCCCTGTAACCTCGTGCATCCTAACGTGGTATTCAATAAAGGTTTGGCTATTGGGCTAGACCCTGTAGTTTCCACTGTATCTTCGTGCATTGTAACATGATATTCAATAAAGGTTTAGCTATTGGGCTTTCCCCTGTAGTGTCCCCTGTAATCTCGTGCATCTTAACATGGTATTGGATGAAGTATTGGCTATTGGGCTTGTCCCTGTAGTTTCCACTGTAATCTCATGCATTTTAACATGGTATTCAATATTTTTTTGGCAATTTGGGCTTGCCCCTGTAGTTTCCACTGTATCCTCGTGCATCTTAACATGGAATTCAATAAAGTTTTGGCAATTGGGCTTGCACCTGTGGTTTCCACTGTAACCTCGTGCATCTTAACATGGTATTGGATGAAGTATTGGCTATTGGGCTTGTCCCTGTAGTTTTCACTGTAACCTCGTGCATCTTATTATTGTATTATATATAGAATTGGCTATTAGGGCTTGTCCCAGTAGTTTTCACTGTAACCTTATGCATCTTAACATGGAATTCAATAAAGTTTTGGCAATTGGGCTTGCCCCTGTGGTTTCCACTGTAACTTTGTGCATCTTAACATGGTATTGGATGAAGTATTGGCTATTGGGCTTGTCCCTGTAGTTTTCACTGTAACCTCGTGCATCTTAACATTGTATTATATATAGGATTGGCTATTTGGGCTTGTCCCAGTAGTTTTCACTGTAACCTCATGCATCTTAACATGGTATTCAAATATTTGCTACTGGGGTTGTCCCTGTAGTTTACACTTTTGCCTTGTGCATCTTAACATGGTATTGGATGAAGTATTGGCTACTGGGCTTGTCCCTTCCCTGTAGTGTCCACTGTAGCCTTGTGCGTCTAAAAATGGTTTGCTTAAAACGATTGGCTACTGAGCTTGTCCCTCTAGTGTCCACTGTAGTCTTGTGCAGCTAAACACGGTAATGAATAAAGGATTGTCTACTAGGCCTGCCCCTGTAGTTTGAAATGGATTAAACTGAATACTGTTTATTCATCAACATTTAGAGTATTGTTAAATAATAATTACAATAGCCTATGAAAGTTTAACTACAGTGTGGAAGTCATTTATTATGCAGAATCTGAAGACAAACTTTTACTAACTAAAAATATAGTTGATTGTTAAATAAGAATTCTAGGGTACATAAATAGATGTATGAAAACTTCACTAAAAGTGTTGAAAAATACATTTCAAAAATTTAAATACAAACACATTAAAATACATATAAAATACAAAATATACTATGTAATAACAATAGAGAACACTGTCAAAAATATTTTTTAATATCTGAAATTCATGTATAATATCAGGCGTAACAAAAAGTAATATCAGGCGTAACAAAAAGAAATGTTTGTTTCCAGTATTCCACCTGAACAGAACCAGCTTAGAGTAATCTCAATATGTTGCACATATCTCTAACATAAGTTTTAGCTTAAGTGTACAGTTCAGAATTGTGATATTTCTTAAAAATAAAATTAAACAGTGTCTTTATTTAAAAAATATCTAAAGTTTTCATATTTTAATTCAATTAAATATGAAAACTTTAGGGGTTTTATATATTGCATACATTAAGCATAACACTTTCTACCAGTAAGTTGAATTTAAGAAAAGAGTACAATTTTAAAAAGAAGCTTTTAATCATATCTATAGAGTTTTTTGATGCAAGGGTGATGCACCAGGTCAAGAACTTAACACTTCTTCCCCAAGCAACACATACACAATGTAACTGGGTGGCTGCATTTTTTCCTTTATTTTTTTTTCAAGTCATTTGTGCATTTCCACGAATGTATTCCCCAGAAAGGTCCAAATATCAGCAGCCAATTGTGTTAAACTTTAATATTTGTTGTCCAGAGGTTATCTTTTTGCTAGATTGCCACATTTCATTGGTTAATAGTTATAACTATTAACCATTGAAATCATTTAAATATACTTTTAAATAAATACTGACCAATCAATATACAATTTGGCTAAGTTTAACCAAACCAAAGAATTAACCATTTTTAATCAATTGGCTGCTGTTATGTATATGCCTGATCAATGAGCACAATGACTGAATAGCACATACCTGGCTGACTTTTTGGAATCTGTCGGATTCTTTGTCTGCTTATCTGCCTATCGTCCCTTTTTATTCTCAAGGATGAGCCCCTTGTACCGAGAGAGGGCACTTCTGGTTTGTTCCCATCTGAATTTCCATTTGGCTTGACTATTATTTTCTTAGGCTGTCCTTTTCCCTTTGTTTTTCCTTTTTTGTTCTTTAATTTGCTACATGGCGTTCATCAACTGAAGTTGTACTATTCTGTAGGATAATGATTCTTTGTTGGAAACTGTTGTTATAATTAGAGAGCTTTCTAAATTTGGTGAAGAACATTTAGGAGTGTAAACCAGAACAACTCATTTTTTGGAAGAGCTTTCTGAAATGTGGCATTCATATGGAGGGTCGCTAATTATAAATGCTTGATATTGCATCCTTTCTTTAAGTAATTCCAAAACAACCTGACTGCACTTTTTGGAATGGGTGTTTTGTATCTGTAGCTTGAATGGCATAGTTTTACTTGCTGGAGTTCTTGTATGACTACTTTAGAGCTTGGCTTATGGCCTTGTTGTCAGAGTGAAGTAACATCTTCTTGACTTCATCTTTCTTTTCTTCAGTTGTAGGTGGTTTAGCTTTAAGTTTAGATCTGATGTCTATGGTACTGTCATCTTGATAATACTGTTAACTTCTTCTTTAGTTTGGAGGGACTCATCTGCTCATTTAGATAGATTTATTTCGGCATAGGAAGCATATACATAGTTAACAACATAACATAGGATAAAATAATGAGCATTATTAAATACTATATCACATACGAGAAAACTATGACATACACACCAACACCAAGGATAACACAAAAAAGGGCAAGCCCTTATTTCCATTGTGGTCCTTTGTATTGGCGGCATGACATAGAGAGGCGGACCTAAATATAATCATGTTTAAAAGTACTATTGAGTCATAAAATGTATATCACAGTCAAATCTTGATTAGCGACACTCCTGTTTGCAGCTAGGATTTAAAACACATTACTAAAATTGTAAAAAGATATTAGCAAACAATTTCAAATCCTGACCTGAAATAGGTAAAAACAATTTTAAATACTGTTCATCAGATGACTTTTGATGGTCACCTTAAAACTTTGTAACCTGTTGATCTCCGTTAACTCTACAGGTAAATCATTCCATAGTTTAATTCCAGAGAGAGCAAAGGACTTAGAACCATGACTTTTAACTTCAGGTAGACAATACCCACCCTTTTGACTAAGTCTTGTACTATAATTATGTACGGAATCTTGCGAAATAAAGTGTTCACCCATGTAATAAAAATTTACCTCTTCCATTGTTTTAATTGCTTCTTCTTATTGCGACTTGTGTTCAGGATCCTCATTTGAATATTATACTATTTTCTACTACTAACTTTATCAGATTATTCTTCCTTTTTTCTCTTCATTGCTTTCTCCTTTTACTTGTGAAGTTGGTATCATATCCTCATTCTGTATGGTTATTTCAGTTGGTATTTTTAGTTTGAATCTAGTTGGTGTTTCTCCGTTTCATCTTTATGATTAAGGTGTTTGATTTTTGGAATGTCCCGATGCTTTTCAGAAGTTTTGTCTGACTTTGGTTCGTCTAATTTAGCATGTGAAACATCCCTGTCATCTACAGCAAACATGTTTTACACATTTAATTATTTCTATTATCATTGAAGTATTATGCGTTTTTTGTTGTTGTTGTTTTTTTCACACCATTCCCAAGAACCAACAAGTACAAAATCATATTTACAAATGAATCGTGCGCATGCAATATTTGATTAAGTTTGACAGTCTGGTAACATTATTTAGGGTACTTGCAAGCATAAATCTTATCAAATGATATTAAAAAAACAAAATCCATAGATGTGCTTATTACCTTTGCTTAAAAGTCACTTTTCTTAATTCATGCTCATCATCCTTTGCTTTTGATGTGGATACTGCTTTGGATGCTTGGATTTCGGATTCCTTCATAGTATCTGCAATTTGTATTTATTATAATAGAGGGACCATAGATTAACTACATGAACATGTTATGTTTAGAGGGACCATAGAGTAACTACATTAACATGTTATGTATAGAGGGATCACAGAGTAACTACATTAACATGTTATATATAGAGGGACCATAGAGTAACTACATTAACCTGTTATGTATGGAGGGACCATAGAGTAACTACCTGAACATGTTATGTATAGAGGGACCATAGAGTAACTACATTAACCTGTTATGTATACAGAGGCCATAGAGTAACTACATGAACATGTTATGTTTAGAGGGGCCATAGAGTAACTACATGAACATGTTATGTTTAGAGGGTCCGTAGAGTAACTACATTAACATATTATGTATACAGAGGCCATAGAGTAACTTAATGTACATGTTATGTATAGAGAGGCCATAATCTACAATAGAATATCACAAATCAAACAATTTAATTATATATCTAGCGAGTTGCACAAAAAAAGTTGAAAGTTTAACTGGCGAAATGAAAATAGATATTATGACTACTCAGAAATATTACTTCGAAAAGAGAATTTGTACAATAACATCGATAAATGTGTTGATAACATGGCCCCTAAGTATATTTTGGTTCCCTGTCTATCCTTACTCAAAATGTTTCCCTGCCTATCCTTACTCATATTGGTCCCCTGCCTATCCTAACTCATATTGGTCCCCTGCCTATCCTTACTCATATTGGTCCCCTGCCTATCCTAACTCATATTGGTCCCCTGCCTATCCTAACACATATTGGTTCCCTGATAATCCGAACTCATATTGGTCCTCTGCCTATCCTAACTCATATTGGTTCCCTGATAATCCTTACTCATATTGGTCCCTTGCCTATCCTAACTCATATCGGTTCCCTGATAATCCTAACTCATATTGGTCCCCTGCCTATCCTAACTCATATTGGTTCCCTGCCTATCCTAACTCATATTGGTTCCCTGATAATCCTAACTCATATTGGTCCTCTGCCTATCCTTACTCATATTGGTCCCCTGCCTATCCTAACTCATATTGGTACCCTGCCTATCCTAACTCATATTGGTTCCCTGATAACCCTAACTCATATTGGTCCCCTGCCTATCCTAACTCATATTAGTCCCCTGCCTATCCTTACTCATATTGGTCCCCTGCCTATCCTAACTCATATTGGGTTCCTGATTACCCTAACTCATATTGGTCCTCTGCCTATCCTTACTCATATTGGTCCCCTGCCTATCCTAACTCATATTGGTTCCCTGATTATCCTAACTCATATTGGGTTCCTGATAACCCTAACTCATATTGGTCCCCTTCCTATCCTAACTCATATTGGGTTCCTGATAATCCTAACTCATATTGGGTTCCTGATAACCCTAACTCATATTGGTCCCCTGCCTATCCTAACTCATATCGGTTCCCTGATAATCCTAACTCATATTGGTCCTCTGCCTATCCTAACTCATATTGGTTCCCTGATTATCCTAACTCATATTGGGTTCCTGATTACCCTAGCTCATATTGGTCCCCTTCCTATCCTTACTCATATTGGTCCCCTGCCTATCCTAACTCATATTGGGTTCCTGATTACCCTAACTCATATTGGTCCCCTGCCTATCCTTACTCATATTGGTCCCCTGCCTATCCTTACTATATTGGTCCCCTGCCTATCCTAACTCATATTGGGTTCCTGATTACCCTAACTCATATTGGTCCTCTGCCTATCCTAACTCATATTGGTTCCCTGATAACCCTAACTCATATTGGTTCCCTTCCTATCCTAACTCATATTGGTTCCCTGATAACCCTAACTCATATTGGTCCCCTTCCTATCCTAACTCATATTGGTTCCCTGATAACCCTAACTCATATTGGTCCCCTGCATATCCTAACTCATATTGGTTCCCTGATTTTCCTTACTCATATTGGTTCCCTGCCTATGCTAACTCATATTGGTTCCCTGATAATCCTGACTCATATTGGTTCCCTGATAACACTAACTCATATTGGTTCCCTGATAATCCTGACTCATATTGGATCCCTGATAATCCTAACTCATATTGGTCCCCTGCCTATCCTAACTCATATTGGTTCCCTGATAACCCTAACTCATATTGGTCCCCTGCCTATCCTAACTCATATTGGTTCCCTGATTATCCTAACTCATATTGGTCCCCTGCTTATCCTAACTCATATTGGTTCCCTGATAATCCTAACTGATATTGGTTCCCTGATAATCCTAACTCATATTGGTCCCCTGCCTATCCTAACTCATATTGGTTCCCTGATAATCCTAACTCATATTGGTCCCCTGCATATCCTAACTCATATTGGTTCCCTGATAATCCGTCTCATATTGGTTCCCTGATAATCCTAACTCATATTGGTCCCCTGCATATCCTAACTCATATTGGTTCCCTGATAATCTGTCTCATATTGGTTCCCTGATTATCCTTACTCATATTGGTCCCCTGCCTATCCTAACTCATATTGGTCCCCTGCCTATCCTAACTCATATTGGTTCCCTGATAATCCTAAATAATATTGGTCCCCTGCCTATCCTAACTCATATTGGTTCCCTGATAATCCGTCTCATATTGATTCCCTGATTATCCTAACTCATATTGGTCCCCTGCCTATCCTAACTCATATTGGTCCCCTGCCTATCCTAACTCATATTGGTTCCCTGATAATCCGTCTCATATTGGTTCCCTGATAATCCTAACTCATATTGGTCCTCTGCCTATCCTAACTCATATTGGTTCCCTGATTATCCTAACTCATATTGGTCCCCTGCCTATCCTTACTCATATTGGTCCCCTGCCTATCCTAACTCATATTGGTTCCCTGATAACCCTAACTCATATTGGTTCCCTGTCTAGTCTAACTCATATTGGTCCCCTGCCTATCCTAACTCATATTGGTTCCCTGATAATCCTAACTCAAATCCTAAAATACGCTCCTACTGTAACAATTTAAATCGTGAACTTAAGTCAGATTTAGGTGCAGTTTACTTATTTGCATGTGTTTTCTTGTTATGTATTCTTAGACTATAAAATCTGGGCCGAAGTATATGTACAATCTCAATACTTGAGACTAAAAAGGGCACAGCTTTAATGTATTTAAACTTTCTGTCTAGCAGAGCAATGGCAGTAATTATTACTGAACATATAACCATGAAAACATTTCACAAGTATGTCTACAAATTTTGTAAAAAAAATGTTATGTTTGAATAAAAAATGATTTAAAAGAATAATAATAAAAAGAACATAGCCCTAGCCATTTACTTCTGCTTTGTTTTTTGTTCCTTTTAATAACAGCAAGGCATCCTGGGTTTGACTCCCAGCCTGTGCGCAAGTGAATTTGGTTTGTGGGTTACTACGTCTCCTCCTCCAACTTTTTCTTTAATAAAACAGACAACTCAGTAAAGGTGGTAATACAATGAAAACTACCTTGGCAAGCCCAGTGGTCCAGATTACAAATATAAACCCTCTTTACGGGTGTATAAGCAAGGGCCCAAACAACACTGAATAAGAGAAACACAAGCACGCACGCATGCTTAAAGTCAATAAAGGGCCATCGTTTGTTATTGACCTTATTGTAAGATGGTCGTCAATAATTGTGTTAAGTATTTAGTCAATTGAATGAAGGGTATAGAAGTTATTAATAAGAATCCCAACTTGCCCTAAAACTCTAACCTGACACAATGTGCCCTAAAACTTTAACCTAAGTTACCAAGTCAATCAGAGGCCATAATTTGTATTTAGTATAATAATAATAAATATATACTTATGGAGTTATGTTACCTCATTGTGTGATGGTCCTGATCGAACAACTGTGTGAAGTGTATAAGTAAAAATGCCAAATTGCCCTAAAACTTTAAATTGGACGACAGCACTGTATATCACAGGTACCCTCTCTCTCATTTTTTAAAGCAATGGAGAATGTTTGACTTTTTAATTTTGATCCTATATATACATATATATCGGCGTTCTCTGTCACATATTAGACGATCAACGCAAAATTACGATAACAAAGTAAAAACATGTTACTTAACTCGATACAGTGCTACAAGGGTACCCGGGAGAGAGGGTACCTGTGATATAAAAGATCAATAGCAAAGAGGTATCCCGTGCCGCTGCAAAACCGAAAGTAGGGTGTTTTTATGAATTTACCACATATTTTAGACTTTAAATTGCCATTTGTATGAATATGATATATAAATGAATACATGTAATATGTATGGAGTGTACATAATCAAACCAGTGGTTCATTTAATTGCAGAGGCGGTGGGCGAGGCAAGACATATCGATATTGTGTAGCTTATTGTGGAGTTACAGTAATTGAAAAATTGGCACATTACTAAATAAGACATAGCTATAACATTCTAGTGTTTCGTGGTATACTTATTTTGCACATGACATACCACCTTTCATCAGTTGAATGAACATTTACTGGTTTGTTGTCCATCGCCGATTTGTTTTCAGCAAAGAATGACCGGGGCATGTGCAAAGAGGGTACCGTTTCAGTAGAATTCGCAAAGAGGGTACCGATATGGATATGCACCGTGTTACAGTACTTTATCATTAATAGTTTTAAAATAACAATTATAAACATATAGCTATTAAATGTAAAAAGTCATGCTAATGTTATTCCAAGGAAAACATGTTAATGCCATTCAAAAGGCAAACATGTTCCTGTCATTCAAAGGCAAACATGTTCATGCCATTCAAAGGCAAACATGATCTTGCTATTTAAAAGGCAAACATGCTCATGCCATTCAAAGGCAAACATGTTCTTGCCATTTAAAAGGCAAGCATGCTCATGCCATTCAAAGGCAAACATGTTCTTGCCATTCAAAGGCAAACATGTTCTTGCCATTTAAAAGGCAAACATGCTCATGCCATTCAAAGGCAAACATGTTCATGCCATTAAAAAAGCAAACATGTTTATGTCATTCAAAGGCAAATATGTTCATGTCATTCAAAGGCAAACAATTTAATGCTATTCAAAAGGCAAACATGTTCATGCCATTCAAAAGGCAAACATGTTCATGTCATTCAAAGGCAAACATGTCCATGCCATTCAAAAGGCAAACATGTTCCTTCCATTCAAAGGCAAATATGTTTCCTGCCATTCAAAGGCTAACATGTTAATACAATTCAAAGGGCAAACATGTTCATCAAGCTTAAGTGGCTTTTTTCATTAAGCCAAATTTCTTACATTATTATGATTTTACTAAATAATTTTTGAAAAAAACAACAACAAGATCATCATAATGATCCATTCCTTTTTAACTCCAAGAACTCTAAAGAAAGTAAATGAAACACAAATTATATCAGAATAAAAAAGTGAGCTTAGCTTAATCCCAATTTATGTCGTGTTATGAGGATTTTGACCCAGTAAATAGGCTGCTTTTAAATAAAGATCGTAAGGCTTGAAAGATCTTAACTTCATGGGGTAATGGTGTTTTGGTGTAAACTGCGTTGTAATAAAAATATTTTAAGGTGATTTATCGCATTGCTTCTGTGATGTACCTGAGCACTCCTCTTAAGCAGCGTATGGTTTACGGCTTAAAGATTTCTCATTGAAACGGGGCCTTTGGTAACCTTAACATAGAGAACCAATATTCAAGTAAAGATGCTAACCTGTTCATTTTTACACAAGACCTGGAAACAGAAGCTTTCCTTGGACCAGTCCTCAATGTCTCCATCTTCAAATACTCTCTCATCAATCTGAAAGTAGAAATACATTATGGAATAACATTACACCTGTGGTCATTTAGGTGAGGACAGACTCATTGAATAACATTGCACCTGTGGTCATTTAGATGAGGACAGGCTTAAATTATGGAATAACATTACACAGGTGGTCATTTAGGTGAGGACAGACTTATTGAATAACATAACACCTGTTATCATACAGCTGACATACATGCCATATCCCCCGGTGGGGGGAACCCCCCCCCCCCCGGAATTCCGACCCATCCCCTGGTCCCCCACCATGGCTTCCATATCCCTGGATTTTTTTTCTTTTTAAACTAGCTCAAGGTTGACAGTGGAAAGCATCCATAATATTATGAGTGTGAAACTTCATGAAGGACCACAATGTCCAGAAATTGTTGTAAAAAGAGTGTGTCTTTCTGTATTTATTCTTAAATCATTAATGCAGATATTGCGCTAAATTTTGCCGTGTAAAAATCCCTTGGTGTAATATTAAAATCCCCTGGTATTCAGACCAAAATCCCCCGGGAAGCCTCTCAGAATTATGGCATGTAAGCTAAGGACAGAGTACAGAATTACATAACACTCGTGGTCATTTTACAGAGGACAGAATTATGGAATAACATAACACCAGTGGTCATTTAGCTAAGGACAAATTATGAAATAACATTACCCCTGTGGTCAATTAACTGAGGACAGAATTCTTTTACACCAGTGGTCATTTAAATGAAAACAAACTTTTGGAATAACATTACATCTATGCTCATTTAGCTCAGAGGACAGAATTACAGAATTAAACCGTTGGTCATTTGGCGGAGGACAGATATATGGAAATATATAACACCTGCATCATTAAGCTGATGAGGACAGACTTATGGAATTGCGTTACACATGTGGGCAATAAGCTGGGGACAGAACTATGGAATTGCATTACACTGAGGTTATTTTCTCTTCTGTTCTTGTCACACTTACATTAAGCCTATCCCTGGACTTTGTTGCTGACTTCGGCCTCAGAAACTTCTTAGATCGCACTGTCAGTCTCTTCATGGATGAACTGATATATGGTGATGTCCTCACAGAACTTTTTATCTGCCCTGGTAGTTTTACCTGAAAACAGATGGGTTAAATGGACAACTGTGAGCATTAACTGGCCTTTTAACTGACAACTAATAAGCAGGGATAGGGCCAAAGCATTTAGAAACTCTCATGCCTTTTACCAGCAATTACTTGGGTAATATTGATAAATATTGCAAACAAACTTTCTTCTTAAAAAAAGATTTTCTTCTTAAAAAACAACAGATTTAGATAAATTTGAAAAATACTTTAAAAACAACAACAATCTTCTCATAAATGAATATTTATCTGCAGGTAACTTCAGCTTTGCAAAAGTTACAACTGTGACCATATGGTTTAGAATGGTTCCTACCAGTAAAACAAAGCCAACAATTTGTCACACAAAATTGAACCTTATCAAATACATTTAAAAATATATACTCGTATATAAACAATAAATACCTTCTGACATTACAAAAGCTATGACCAACAGTCTTGGTAGATAAGTCTGGACCATGACCAACAGTCTAGGTAGAGAAGTCCGGACCATGAACAACAGTCTAGGTAGAGAAGTCCGGACCATGACAAACAGTCTAGGTAGAGAAGTCCAGACAATGACCAACAGTCTAGGTAGAGAAGTCCGGACCATGACCAACAGCCAAGGTAGATAAGTCTGGACCATGACCAACAGTCTAGGTAGAGAAGTCCGGACCATGACAAACAGTCTAGGTAAAGAAGTCCGGACCATGATAAACAGTCTAGGTAGAGAAGTCCGGACCATGACCAACAGCCTAGGTAGAGAAGTCCTGACCATGACCAACAGCCTAGGCAGAGAAGTCCGGACTCCGGACCATGACCAATGTCTAGGTAGAGAAGTCCGGACCATGAACAACAGCCTAGGTAGAGAAGTCCGGATTATGACAACAGTCTCGGTAGAGAAGTCCGGACCATGACCAACAGCCTAGGTAGAGAAGTCCGGACCATGACCAACAGCTAAGGTAGAAAAGTCCGGACCATGACCAACAGTCTAGGTAGAGAAGTCCGGACCACGACCAACAGCCTAGGTAGAGAAGTCCGGACTACGACCAACAGCCTAGGTAGAGAAGTCCTGACCATGACCAACAGCCTAGACAGAGAAGTCCGGACTCCGGACCATGACCAATGTCTAGGTAGTGAAGTCCGGACCATGACCAACAGCCAAGGTAGAAAAGTCCGGACCATGACCAACAACCAAGGTAGAGAAGTCCAGACCATTACCAACAGCCTAGGTAGAGAAGTCCGAACCATGACCAACAGCCTAGGTAGAGAATTTGGGACCATAGCAGTTTCAGAGCCAATAATTTGTCAATGAAATCTTTAAATGAATTTCATATGTACATAATATACCTGCTGCCTTGACAAATTTCATGACCACGAACCAAGGCAGTGCAGTCTTGTTCAAAGCAGTCAAACATATATCAATTATATTTCAATTAAATCTTAACATTTAGAAATTTTGAAAAATTTTATGCATGGAAACCAGTTACATATATATATATATATATATATATATATATATATATATATATATATATATATATATATATATATATATATATATATATATATATATATATATATATATATATATATATATATATATAAGACTGCTGACAACAAAAAAGATCGCTGCGATTTTTATATTTAAGTTAAAAAAATGATGTTTTATGTATTTTTCTTAAACCGTTAGTAACGGTTTAAGCCATAAAACGTTAATTTCAAACGGAAATATGAAAATCTGTGATCTGATCTTTTGTCAGCAATTTTTTATCATTGGTTCGCAGATATTTACACAAAAATTTGCTCTTTTCAAGACAAAAAAATAAAAACATTGTAAAAACAGAATATCTGTGAGAGTTCAGCTTTAAGAATTCTATATTTACGATACCTGCTGCCTTGAAGTCCACTACCACAAACATTGGCAGTGCAGTCAGGTCCATTAGCAGTCACAATGTGGGGCATACTTTTCTGCTGGATTAACTCAACCTTTTCCTGTAAGTCATGGACAAGAATTTACATATACTTTACTATGAGATTGGAAAATTTTCTGTTTTGATCTTCAAGTTTCAAAATGATATGAATTGAAATGAGAAAAAAATTGTCACAAACATATGACAAATGCTCCAAAATGGCACTGTCAAGTAGTAACTCTAATCAATAAAAACATGGTAACATATGTATTATTTCAAAATGAAGCAACTTCATACACATGTATACATGACATTTTTTATTCCATTCTCAAACATACTTAATTTAGGTTATACTAATTGTAAAGAAAGCTTATTGTTTATACAACCACGAAAAAGTCTTTGTCCTGGGTAGAAACCAGAACTGGTCCATTTTCAGAGGCCATAAAATTCTCTTGTTGGGGTTCTGACCCATAACCTCTTGAGTGAGGGTAAGGCAAACATACCACTGACCACTCTCACCTTTTAACTATACTTTATGGACAACTTACCTGATAGGCCACACGGGGATCAAACCAACAACCTCTTGTGTGAGTTTCGCACATACATAATACTGACCACTCTCACCCTCAAACTGTACTACATGGACAACTTACCAGCTGTTAGGCCACATGGGATCCAACCAACAACCTCTTGGGTGAGAAGCATGCAAACATATCTTTCACAGTGTCACCCTCAAATTATATTTCATGGACAACTTACCTGATAGGCCACATCGGGATCCATCTTATAAGCTCTTGGGTGAAGGGCGGACGTACATACCACTGACCACTCTCACCCTCAAACTATACTTTATTGACAACTTACCGGATAGGCCACATGGGGTTTAAACCAACATTTTCTTGGGTGAGGGGCGGACATACATACCACTGACAGCCTCACCCACAAACTATTTTTCATGGATAGTTACCTGATAGGTCACCTGGATATCAAACCAACAACCTTCTGGGTGAGGGGCGGACATACATACTATGATGAAGATTTCAATAAACACTTCAGGAAGGAATAGTTCCTTCTGAAAATGGTGAAAAACTGGTGTATTAAGTTTTGATTCTGTAATCTATCCTTTCAGAAAAGTGAGAGAAATAATGTTGGCTATAAAGCAGTCATATTTCACAAGCTTTATTCATTCATGGCTTCACAAGAAATATAACACAAGATACATTTATTTCTTACTCAGTGATCTCTCTTGACAAGCACAGATCTCTTTGATCAGATTGTACACATTGCTGAATTCTAGCTTGAAACATTAAAAAAAAAACAGTTTAAATATTTTAGCACTGTTTAAAATCACAATCTTTTTAAGTTAAAAAGATTAATATTCATTTCTAATGTAAAACCTTTTAAAATTTAATTTCACGGAGGTCATGTGATTAAATTGATCATTATCGTGTGATCTGTGTGCAAATGATAACTGTTCTGCTCAAAACAATGGCTAGATGAAGACTGTACGTTGTAGCTGGACATGGTCCAGTTAAAAGCTGCCGAGAACTACTAAGAACTACTTAGAGAGAGTTACTAAGAGCAACTAAGAGCTACTAAGAACTTCTAAGCACTAAGAGAGAGCTACTAAGAGAGAGCTACTAAGAGAGAACTACTAAGAGAGAGTTACTTATAACCACTATTAACTACTATGAGAGAGCCTCTAATAGAAAATAAGAGCTACTAAGATCTTCTAAGAACTACTTAGCGAGAGTTACTAAGAGCAAGTAAGAGCACTACGAACTTCTAAGAACTACTTAGAGAGAGCTACTAAGAGCAAGTAAGAGCTACTACGAACTTCTAAGAACTACTAAGAGAGAGCTACTAAGAACTCTAAGAGCTACTAAGAGAGAACTACTAAGGGAGAGCTATATATACATATAACTACTATTAACTACTAACAGAAAACCTCTAATAGCAAATAAGAGCTAATAAGAACTACTAAGAGAGAGCAACTAAGAGCAACTAAGAACTGCAAGAAACTACAAAGAGCTAGTAAGGGCTACTAAGAACTACTATGAATTACTATGTCGAAAAGCTCCTAAGAGTTACTAAGATTTACTATGAGATATTAAAAACTACTAGGAGCTTTTAAAAACTACCAAGAGAGAGTGAGAGAGAGTAAGAAGTTGTTGGTTTGAACCCCATGTGGCCTATCAGGTAAGTTGTTTATGAAGTATAGTTTGAGGATGAGACTGTCAGTAGTATGTACGTCAGCCCCTAACCCAAGAGGTTGTTGGCTTGATCTCCATGTGACCTATCAGGTAAGTTGTCCATTAAGTATAGTTTGAATGTGGTCACTGGTATGTATGTCACCGTGGGGGCTGTTGGTTTGATCCCCATGTGGCCTATCAGGTAAGTTGTCCATGATGTAAAGTTTGAAGGTGAGAGTGGTCTGTGGTATGTAAGATGCCCCTCACCCAAAGAGGTTGTTGGTTTGATCCCCTTGTGGCCTATCAGGTAATTTGTCCATGAAGTATAGTTTGAGGGTGAGAGTGGTCTGTGGTATGTTTGTCCGCCCCTCACCCAAAGAGGTTGTTGGTTTGATCCCCATGTGGCCTATCAGGTAAGTTGTCCATGATGTATAGTTTGAAGGTGAGAGTGGTCTGTGGTATGTAAGATGCCCCTCACCCAAAGAGGTTGTTGGTTTGATCCCCATGTGGCCTATCAGGTAAGTTGTCCATGATGTATAGTTTGAAGGTGAGAGTGGTCTCTGGTATGTAAGATGCCCCTCACCCAAAGAGGTTGTTGGTTTGATCCCCATGTGGCCTATCAGGTAAGTTGTCCATGATGTATAGTTTGAGGGTGAGAGTGGTCAGTGGTATGTATGTCCACCCCTAACCCAAAGAGGTTGTTGGTTTGATCCCCTTGTGGCCTATCAGGTAAGTTGTTCATGAAGTATAGTTTGTGGGTGAGAGTGGTCAGTGGTATGTATGTCCACCCCTCACCCAACAGGTTGTTGGTTTTATCCCCATGTGGCCTATCTTGATTGCTAGGCTAAACAACAAATAAAACACCTTGCACCATTAAATATTAATTTATTCATTTGTTATTGTTAATGTACCCTCTGCTTTTCACAAGTCAATCTCTTGATGGTAATATTAGAGGCCAGATCGTGATTGCCAGGTTAAGACCAAGGCCAAACAACAAGTAAACCACCATTAAACATTAAATATTTCTCTTGTATCATAGATTTTCATAGGCAACCCGGGTTGGAGTCCTGGTCTGGGCGCATGTGAGTTTGATTTGTGGACACCAAGTCGGACAAGTGGGTTTTCTCCCCCCACAACACAAGACCACACTGAGTTGAAATAACGTTTTTCACAATTGTTGTAAAATTAAATAAGTTTAAACTTCAACTAAACAACAAATAAACCATCATAAAACATTAAACATTGTTCTTGTATTGTTGGTACCCTCTGCTCTCCCCAAGCTGATACCCTTACCCGAGTATGTGGGGCCTGATCCCGAGACCCTAGTGGCTGTTGGAAGGGCGAGCACCAGGCCTAGTGACAGGAATGAAAAGAAAGCTTCTAGCGTATGAGTACTAAGTCTCTTCTCAACTTAGAAATTTTAAGCTCATTAGTCATGACATTTAATATTGAGTCTAGTACAAAACAAGACAGGTTCTTGTTGAGAGAATAAAATAAAACATTAATAAGAATCACAGTAGATCAAACGCTTGAACCTACTTTGAACTACTAAGAAACACAAAGAGCTACTAAAGACTTTTTATATTAGGTTTAAGATATTGCTGTTGAAGGTTTTTGCATTTAGGACATACGAGTGGGACATTCATGTTAAACAAGAATGAGTTCAATTTGTAAACAATGTTTTGAAAATTGTATCGAATGTATCAGAAAGCAGTATTAAAGCAGTGGAATTTGCAAACCATAATTAGTTAATCTGTTAATGTTCTACAACTAAAAAAACGTAACAGGTGGCAGTTCTGGGCACTTTTAAGCCAATGTTTAGTCTTATGATATTTATCTTACGGAGAATGTTTATTAACTAGATAGCTAGATAATTATCTCGAAAATAAAGTAGTTAACACAAAACAGTTTGCGAATGTTATATCTTACAGCAGTTATACCAGGTATGCCAACATACCTGTGTAAGCTAGAGGTACATTGCTTTAAAGATCTAACCTTTTATTAAGTTAGCAATCCCACTAAAGTATTTGATCCCGCATTATAATATGGAGTGTATATTAAAGCTGCACTTTTGTCTATGAAACAGCTGGTTTTGGCATCAATCCCTTCAATTCAGTCATATAAGATAACTCACAATAGAACATATCACAATTGTTTGGTAAACTGCTAAATTCTTCATTTTTCTCAAAGCATTAGAAACACTTTGAAGTCCTAAAACATCAATTTTTGAACGTAAATGAAAAACTGCTATCTGATCTTTTGTCAGCAGTCCTTTTAAGAAATTTACACAAAAACTAGCACATTCCAAGATTAAACATAAAAGAGGTGTCAAAACAGTCCGTCGGTGAGAGTGCAGCTTTAAGGGCATGTTTTGACTCAATGTGGTTAATAAGTATATTGTTTTTTATTACGAACATTAAGCAAAGTTGATAATATCATATATTAGTATTTTAAATTGTAGGTAAAAAAGTATCGATGCATAATATGCATTCCGACAACGAATCGATATCTGTAGAAACCAGGAAACGGGGAATGGGTATTGTCCGTGAAAATTAATGGAAAGAGGAAAAAAATAAGAAGATGGCATCAAAGTATTTAAACAGTATTGAATAAGATGAAAAAAATGTAATTCACAGAAGAATTAACTGTTACAAAGTTGTTGAATTTCAATCTGAATAATACGGCTTAGCACAACACAGTTTTAACCAACAATTTTTTAAAGTATTTTATGACTCTCAATAACCTCCCAGAATATTATGTCTGAATTATTTAGATAAATGTATAATAAGCCATTTTTGTCAGAAGACTGTAAAGTAAAACTGCAATTTATTTTGGTGAAGATTGGCTGTATAAGTGCATTTATAACCATTTCTGTTAATAAGCAATTTTAATAGATGGAATGTCACTCCAATATTTTGATGACATCATTGATGACATCATGATTATTTAACACATTATTATTGCAGGCCTGGTGCACAGGGACAGGTTGCGTTGTTTTTTTATCATTTTTTATCAATTTTAGTAAGAATATGATGTGGTAACTGTAACTTGTGAAAATTGGCAAAAAAAAATAATTTTTTTTAATTTTTATTTTATTATCTTTGTAAAGGGTGACGACTTTGACCCTACAAAGATAATAAAATAAAAACAATTTTTATTTATTTTTTGCCAATTTTCACAAGTTACAGTTACCACATCATATTCTTCCTAAAAATTGATAAAAAAAAACAACGACGGGGGCGTGGTGTGTCAAAACAACGCAACCTGCCCCTGTGGCCTGATGCATTAAGATTGATATTAATCTATTAATGTTAAAGTGATATAGTTGGAATTAAACATCTAACAAAAAACGCTTATTTGAGAATTATTTTTAATGAATAATATCTCAAATGTTATCTGTTTCACTATTTATTAATTAATTGCGATTAATATTTCATAACATATTTTTCTCTTATCTCTGTTTTAAATAAAAGAAAGAAATATATGTAGGAATTCAACGTGTAAAAATTGACAGGTTTAATGCCTTTGCTTCAAAAACAACTTTTTTCAATATTGATAAGTGAATTTTAGTACAAAATTGAATGCTGCCCTTATAAGAATTTAAATATTTTCAGGTGTAAAGTAATGGACTGGATTTTAAATCTGAGCGAAATAAAGCACTTTCTCTTTAAGAATATGTTTTCTTTGTAGTTTCATACTAATGCCTTCATCATTTTTTGTTTATACATTTCATAGATAATGTTAAAATGAGTATTCTTTGGAAATTTATTTTATTTTATGTCTTGAAATGAGCCAATGTTTGCCTAAAAGTCTGGAAATCGATGATACAAGACTGCTGTAAAAAGATCAGATCACATGTTTCACATAGGTAAATTTGAAAAATGATGTTTTATGGCTAAAAGTGTTACTAACGCTTTAAGAAAAATCAAATTTCAGCAGTTTGCTAAACAATTGAGATCTTTTGTACTGCGAGTATCTTATATGACAGATTTGAAGGCACTTATGCCAAAACGAGCTGATTCTGAGACAAAAAATAATTTGTTAGAATATTTGCTTCAATATTTAATATTTCTGCAACACTTTAAATATAGATGTTTTGTACACAGTATTCAGAACTTTGATAGCTAATGGAAAACAGTGGCTCTTGCTCTTATTGATAAGGTACATCTTGTAAAGTGCATTAAAACACCTTCATTCCTGTACATTTGTATGCCCCCTTCGAAAAACAGGGGTATATATTGCTTTGCGTATGTCAGTCGGTCGGTCAGTCAGTCGGTCGGTCGGTCTGTCGGTAGACCAAAGCTTGTCCGATTGATAACTCAACAATTCCTAGACATATGGTCATCAACTTTGACATGAAGGTTGGGCCTGACTAGTAGATGACCCCTATTGAATTAAGGGCTCCGAGGGCCAAAGGTCAAGGTCACAGTGACCTTTAATGATAAAAGAATTTTATAGCTTGTCCAAGTGATAACTCAACAATCCCTAGACCTTTGGTCATCAAACTTGATATGGAAGTTGGGCAGTAGATGACCCCTACTGTTTTTTGGGGTCATCGGGCCAAAGGTCACACTGACCTTGATTGGTTAAAGGTTGTCTGAGTGATAACTCGACAATGCCTGCACCCATGGCCCTCACACTTGACTAGGAGGTTTGGCCTGACTAGAAGATTACCCCTATTGATTTTAGGGGTCAGTAATAACTCAACTGCAATGCCTGCACTCATGGCCCTCAATTTTGACTTGGAGGTTGGGCCTGACCAGTAGATGACCCCTATTGGTTTTAGGGGTCAAAGGTCACAGTGACCTTGAATGCAAATATTTGTTCGAGTGATAACTCTACAATGCCTGCAGCCATGGCCTTCAAACTTGACATGGGGTTGCGTCTGACCTGTAGATGACCCCTTATGATTTTAGGGTTATTGGGTCAAAGGTCAAGGTCATAGTGACCTTGAACGAAAAAAGCATGTCCATGAGATTACTTGACAATGCCTGCGCCCATGGCCCTCAAACTTGGACATTCAGGATTTTGGTGACCAGCTGATGACTCCTATGGATTTCGAGGTCGTAGAGTCAAAGGTCATGGTCATAACACACTCCATCCTCACACTTTGAATTGTCATAATCTTAAAACTGTCTCAATGGCATCCAATATCAGTGACAAATCAGCTGTCATTTCGGCCCATGCATATTTCATTCAATTGTCCTTATAATCCTGAAAACATGGCACTCATGGGGGGGAGGCATAATGTTTGTCAAACAATTCTCTTGTTAAAAAAAAGAATTTATCTGCTTTAAATAAACAATTATTATCCATTCATATAAATATTTCCAACTAAAAATATTTGTCCAATGAAAGTTCATCTTGTTTAAATGCTACAGATCTAACTGATTGTTTATGAGCCCTTCATGTTGATTTTGAATAACAAAAATGTAGATCTATTGAAATCATTTCAATTTTCATGATCTATGAAGTTTGAAGTTATGCTGGTTTTTTGACTTTATGAATTTCACATGACAAGTTATATAGAAGTCATCTTGATATTCATTAGCTAAATAGTTTGATGTCAGACTTGTGTTTTTCTGACACTCAATAAATAAATAAGCAATGTTTTAACTATACTTCAGAGAAGGATTTTTAGTTTATATTCATGAGCCAAACATATATGCAATTGTGCTAGTAGTAATGAACTATTAAACCATATAGTATAAATAAGTTTGCATTATATTATTTTAATTTGATTCAGCCAGTAAATATATTTGTTTCCAATGACAATAAATAGTACTAAATAAGTAATTGAAAGAATGTATATATCTTTTAACATCAGTATGAAAATATGACTTTCATTTTTAAGCAGTGGCCTTTAAGATTTTTGTTTTTAGCTCGACTATTCAAGGAATAAGGAGGGCTATACTACTCGCCCCAGCGTCGGCATCGGCGTCCGGTTAAACATGTAATGCTACAGTATATGGAGAACTCGGGAGATATCCCTTATATATCAATAGGTATGTCAGAATTATAAAATACTTTTTCAAACTTAATCGTAGTACTAATATTATTATCCAATATGTTTACACCCAGGCTATTAATGATTGTAATAAAGGGTGTGTAAACTGGGTCTCTAATGTTAAAAAATTGTTAACGATTATGGATTTGCATATGTATTTGATAACCCAAGTGCTATATGTGTTAACACATTCATATGCGAATTTAAGTGTAGAGTGATAGATACTTTTAAACAAGAGTGGTACGGAAATATTAGTAAGAGTACTGTTTTAGACATGTATAGACTATTTAAAACCTCTTTCGAGTATGAAAAATATCTAGATTTAGCGCCTAAAAATTTACGTTTATACTTTGTCAAGCTTAGAGTTTCTGTACATCCGTTGAGAATACAAACCGGAAGATATGCACGCAACAATATATCTCGCAATGAACGTTATTGCCTATGTTGTAATGACTTAGATATTGAAGATGAATTTCATTTCATTTGTGTTTGTAGGTGCTATTCGCAAATACGTAAACTTTTTATAAAACCACTGTATTATGTAAATCCATCTGTTTTTAAGTTTCATAAATTACTGACTTCGTATGACAAGACTGAAATTATGAATGTCTGTAAATATATGAAACAAGCATTTGTTATACGCAACTCAATAAGTAATAACATGACATAAGTACACTACTAAAGATAATTGTCCTCACTGCCAATGTTATCAAGTAATACATACTATAAGGTTAGTTACTTAGAAATCAATTCTTGACTTTTGCTTGACAACATGCCTTAAATTTGTTAAAAAATCCTCTTAGTTTGTTTAGAGAAATGACATGAACTTATGTATAACTATATGTATTAAGACGATGTACAATTGTATAAGTCTAATAAGATATCTGTTCTGTTCTGTTCTGTTCTGTTAAAGTTTTAGGGCAAGTTGGGATTTTCACTTATAAGTCCAATACCCTTCATTCAATTGACTTAATACTTCACACAGTTGTTCAAGGTCATCACATAATGAGGTTATATAACTCCATATTATCCTTTATACAAATTATGGCCCCTGATTGACTATGGAACTAAGGTGAAAGTTTTAGTGCAGGTTGTGATATTTATTAATAACTTCTATACCCTTCGTTCAATTGACTTAATACTTCACACAGTTGTTCAGGACCATCAAACAATGAGGTTACATAACTCCACGTTATCCTTAATACAAGTTATGGCCCCTGATTGACTTAGGTTAAAGTTTAAGGGCAGGTTAAAGTTTAAGGGCAAGTTGAGATTTTCACTTATAAGTCCAATACCCTTCATTCAATTGACTTAATACTTCACACAGTTGTCACATAATGAGGTTAGATAACTCCATATTATCTTTTATACAAGTTATGGCCCCTGATTGACTCAGGTTAAAGTTTTAGGGCAGGTTAAAGTTTTAGGGCAAGGTGGGATTTTAATTAAAAAAAAACTTCTATACCCTTCCCAATGCACTTAATACTTTGCAGAATTATTGACGACCATCTTACAACAAGGAACATAACTCCATTTTAGCCCTTAATACAAAATATTGCCCTTGTATGTTGTTTGTTTGTTTTGTTTTTTAATTTTTCTTTTAATTTCTTATGAAATGCACATTTTTAACCACATTTTCATAAATGGGAAACAAGTTATTTCAATGACTTGCGTCATTATTCTGGCGGGATGGTGTTAGGGCAGCGTCAAAGTCGTCTTATGTATCGAATAATTTTAGCTAGGTTTGACATAAAGAGACCAAACCTGGTATATACAAAGAGTTTATAGAGACCTTTTATGGGAATGTGTTTGAGGCCCCTAGGATCAAGGTCTAGGTAACTATTAATAGAAAAAGGGTTGGTATTGAATAACTTAAGTAAGGGTCTTCATATTGGTACCAAATTTGGTATATAGGAAGAGTTTATAGAGACCTTTCCTGATATTGTGTTTTGGGCCCCGAGAGTTATGGTCTAGGTCAAGGTCAAAATAGAAATATGGTCAGTACTGAAAAACTCAAGTAAGGGTTTACATATTGAGACCAAACTTGGTATGTAGGACAAGTTTATGCAGTGCTTTCATGGATTGCCTTTTGGCCCCCTAGGGTCAAGGTCACTGTTACTAAAAATAGATTACTATTTCAGTTATGGTTGACATACTGTGACCAAACTTGATATGTAAGAAGAGTTTATGGAGGTGTTCCATGGGATTGTGTTTGGGGCCCTTAGGATCGAGGTCACTGTTACAAAAAATAGAAGAAACAGTTGAAACTGAATCTCTTCTGCCAATCATTATAAACCTGGTTTTGTCACATTGCGATTCTTGTTCACTTTTCAATTTGATTGTTTTATTGCTTTTGACAGGCACATATTACATTGTTTTTTTATTTACTTCTAAGTCAAAGCGGCGTAGTCGAGCGCGCTGTCTTACGACAGCTCTTGGTATTAAAGCTGCACTCTCACAGATTGACCGTTATGTCAACTTTTTTTATTTTTGTCTTCGAATGAACCAACTTTTGCATAAATGTCTAGGGACCATTGATGTTAGACTGGGGACAAAATATCAGATTGCAATTATTCATATCTAAGTATGATGTTTTATGGCTAAAAGCCTTACTAAGGCTTTAGGAGAAATAAAAAAAAATCGGCAGTTTTCGAAACAATTGAGATCTGTTCTATTGTGAGTTATCTTATATGACTGAATTAAAGGCATTGATACCAAAATTAGCTGATTTTGCGTCAAAAACTTAAAATAATGTCTTAAATATCAATCTGTGAGAGTTCAGCTTTAAAGGCATAAGTTCCCCGTTAGTTCAAGAATTAGGTGAGTCTTGTGGATACGTTGTTTTCAACCCTATTAAAATCAATGCATATCATTTCTTTTGACCTTAATAAAAGCGACAGCATGCATATGTGTATACTTAAGAAGACAGATTGTTCGGCACACACACTTTTCAAAGGGATACCCCATAATCCATTAGTAACTAGAAATTCCTAACTTTATGACCTAATTTTATTCGCATATTTTATAATTATAACACACCGCTTTCCCTTCGTTTATTGGCACAACAGGACGGAAACAATAGCAACACACAAAACCCCCTTCAATTATTTGCACAGCTGGACGGAAACAATAGCCATACAACGCATCCCCTTCATTTATTGGCACAACAGGACGGAAACAAAAACCACACATCGCACCCCCTCTTTTAGTGGCACAACAAGGCGGAAACAATATCAATAAACCGCTTCCCCTTCATTTATTGACACAACTGGACAGAAATATTAGCCACACAAGCACCCCCTTTATTTATTGGCACAACAAGACGGAAACAATATCAACAAACCACACCCCCTTCATTTATTGGCACAACAGGGCTGAAACAATAGCCACACAACACACCCCTTCTTTTATTGTCACAACAAGACTGAAACAATAGCTACTGAACGCACCCCCTTCTTTTATTGGCACAACAAGGCAGAAACAATAGCCAACAACGCACTCCCTTCTTTTATTGGCACAACAGGACGGAAGCAATAGCCACACAACGCACACCCTTCTTTTATTGGCACAACAAGGCGGAAACAATAGCAATAAACCGCTTCCCCTTCATTTATTGACACAACTGGACAGAAATAATAGCCACACAAGCACCCCCTTCATTTATTGGCACAACAAGACGGAACAATAGCAACAAACCACACCCCCTTCATTTATTGGCACAATAGGGCTGAAACAATAGCCACACAACACCCCCCCTTCTTTTATTGTCACAACAAGACTGAAACAATAGCTACAGATTGCACCCCATTCATTTATTGGCACAAAAAGGCAGAAACAATAGCCAAACAACACACTCCCTTCTTTTATTGGCACAACAGGACGGAAACAATAGCCACACAACGCACACCCTTCTTTTATTGTCACAACAAGGCGGAAACATTAGCCACACAGTGCACCCCCTTCATTTATTGGCACAACAAGGCGGAAACAATAGCCACACAACGCACCCCTCAAATATTGGCACAACAATGTGGAAACAATAGCCACACAATGCACCTCCTCATTTATTGGCCAGCAAGGCGGAAACATTAGCCACACAATGCACCCCTTCATTTATTGGCACAACAAGGCGGAAACAATAGCCACACAACGCACCCCTCAGTTATTGGCACAACAATGAGGAAACAATAGCCACAAACCACACAATATTCATTTATTGGCACAACAATGAGGAAACAATAGCCACACAATCATCATTTATTGGCACAACAAGGTGGAAACAATAGCTACATACCACACCATCATCATTTATTGGCACAACAGGACGGAAACAATGGCCATATAACGCACCTCCTTCATCTATTGGCACAACAGGACGGACACAATAGCCACACAACAAACCCCCTTCACTAATTGGCACATCAGGGCGGAGACAATGGCCATATAACGCCCCTCCTTCATCTATTGGCACAACAGGACGGACACAATAGCCACACAACGCACACCCTTCATTAATTGGCACATCAGGACGGAAACAATGGCCATATAACGCACCTCCTTCATCTATTGGCACAACAGGACAGACACAATAGCCATACAACGCACCCCTTTCTTTTATTGGCACAACAGGACGGACACAATAGCCACACAACGCACCCCTTCATTTATTGACACATCAGGACGGACACGAGAGCCATCCAACGCACCCCTTTCTTTTATTGGCACAACAGGACGGACACAATAGCCACACAACGCACCCCTTCATTTATTGACACATCAGGGCGGAATTAAACAATAGCCACACAACGCACTCCTTCATTTATCGGCACATCAGGGCGGAAACAATAGCCAACAACGCACCCCTCATTTATTGGCACATCAGGGCAAAAACAATAGCAAAACACCGCACTCCCTTCATTTTTGGCACAACAGGGCGGAAACAATAGCCACACAACGCACTCCTTCATTTATTGGCACAAAAAGGCAGAAACAATATCAACAAACCGCACTCCCTTCATTTTTGGCACAACAGGGCGGACACAATAGCCGTACAACGCACCCCTTTCTTTTATTGGCACAACAGGACTGACACAATAGCCACACATCGCACCCCTTCATTTATTGACACATCAGGGCGGAATTAAACAATAGCCACACAACGCACTCCTTCATTTATCGGCACATCAGGGCGGAAACAATAGCCAACAACGCGTCCCCTTCTAATTGGCACAACAAGGCTGAAACAATAGCCACACACCGCACCCCCTTCATTTATTGGCACTACAGGGTGGAAACAATAGTCACACAACGCACCCCAACCCCATTTTTATATGCGTAATAGGACCGCAACAATAGCTACTCATTGTACCAACTTCATTTATTAACACTGAAAACTCATGTAAGTGGCTTAAGTTGTTTCTAAAGGTCGAGTTTCGGTGATAGTGTCAATTTATTGTCCATTGAAAATGTTCACACATTGAAAACTATCATTTTTGCACAACAACTTAAACATTTCCTTAATAGGTTTTCGGAACAATGGCCATTTTTTTCCTTGACATAAGGGCGTAGTATAAAAAAAAATATGTAAAAGAAAAAATGACGTTGATTCAAGGATGTTCGTTTGCAAAGCAGGGGTGCGTTTCAGAGACGATCGTTAGGTGATAATGGCAGATCGTAAAATCTATCTGAAACGCACCCCAGTGTTGTTATCAATCCAAAGGTTTGTAAAATGTTCCATAA